>NC_136005.1:20638259-20920759 GCF_048128805.1 Centroberyx gerrardi | reverse complement strand
AGGAGGTGGAGGAGGAGGAGGAGGAGGAGGACGGTGGGCTGCTGACAAGGTGAGGAGACTGTGACATGTATCACAGTCTACCAACCACACCCCTAGTGTAGCGCTGTACTCTCACACAAAAAAAGACACACACACACACTACCATTTACACCTCCTCAAGTGAGTCTTATGTAACAAACTATTATATATTTCAAAGCTTTGTCAAGAAATGTTGCATGACTGTCATCATTGTTATAGTTTTCTGTCTTAAATTTGTTTGACAGCACCAATTACAGGATAGTCTTTACAAATATGAACAAATATGACAATGTCAACTGGCTGGCAACCAACCAATAAACCACAGCAAATGACAAACTACAGATTTTCCATTCAAGAGCTCTGACGTTCACTGTTGGGTCTAAAGTTAAAGATGCTATGTGTAGGATTTTTAAACATCAATATATTGTTGTCAAGTTAATTGCGATACGTTGGTATAATTAGGCTACCGTAAACAAATGAGACCATAGTGAAGACGATTAGTAGCTGCTATCTCACACCAGTGGTATTGTTAGTGCAAGTGTTTCTCAAAATTAAGACTACATTTCCCATAAACCTTGTTGCTTCCTGTCACATAGATAATGCTACTTGTCCCCTTTCCCCCTTTCTGGTGTCGCTCTGCATGCGTTTGTTTTCTCTTTCACTTTATTGAAGAGGATAAATACGTTGGAAGTGATTTTTCCATCTGCCTCTCACTCGTTACTCCATCTGCCGTTGCGAGAAACTCTGAAAGCTTTAGCTCCGTTTCCACTGGAATATCAGTGTCTCTCTTCCTCTTTTGTGCTGTAAAGCGATCCAGCAGATTTCCCACGAAATCCAACCAGTGACGCACAATGTAAAATGCAGCGTAGAGGCCGGTAGGGGCTGCCAGTCTTCTCGCTGATGATATCATTGTATACGATAATGATACTAAAGTCCCAAAATTAATGTGGTAATGATTTGTTGATGTTAAAATGCTACACATAGCACCTTTAACTGTCTAGATAAAGCGTTGTTGCATCACAATCTGGAATCTGGAATGACAGGCCTAGAGTCAAAAAATTCATCTGTATATGAGGGGGTGGGACAGCATCATTTGTCACAATGAGGTCGGTGACCCAGATTGGTTCAGGTGTCAGGTGACATCTCACTGATTGCCCCTCCCCAGCCCCCCCTCCCTTTCCTCTCTCCTCCTCAGCTCTATCTCTACCCCCAGGAGGCATATCCATGTCACCCTGCTGCACAGGTACGCTACTGTCGCAGGATCAGTGAGCTATAACAGCCAGCCAGCTCCCCGCCTGCTCTGCTGTCCCATCGCCTGCCTGAAACCGAAACCAGACAGTAAGCTACACAGCTGATGCATATTCACATGTGTAACAACTACTATAGGTCTCTTTATATGTGCAACAAGTAGTTTGCTCGTCGAGCAGCACTAATGGAGCGGACATGACAAGAGAACATGGAAGTTACAGGTAGCCATGTTGAATCTGCACACAGAGCCTCACAGTTCTCACGGGCGCCCAGCACAGTCATGTCTTTGACCTTTAATGCAAATTGCCTGAGGCAAATGAATGAGTCTGTCTCTCTCTCTTGTTCTCCTTATATGCTCTCTCTCACACACCCATGCACAGGTGCAAACACAACATGAACAAGTGCCCTCTTTCTTTCTCTCTCTTTCTCTCTCTATCTGTCCATCTCTCTGTCTCCTCTATTTCAATACAATTTCAATTCATTATGCTTTATTTAAAATGTACAATATTGCCAAAGCTTCAATTAAAATAGGTGATATGATAAATTACAGTATAATAAAGTAACAATTAATCCCTGCTCTTCCCTTTGTATCAGTGTGTGTGTGTGTGTGTGTGTGTGTGTGTGCGTGTCTCTCTCTTTAGTAGTGAATCTGGGTTGCTGACTCAGCTCCCACACCCACACCCTCCACTGCAGAGTATCAGTAGATCTTAAGTGTGTGCAACTAGTGTTTGTATATACACTGAACAAAAATATAAATGCAACACTTTTGATTTTGCTCCCATTTTTCATGAGTTGAAATAAAAGATCTAAGACTTTTTCTATGCACACAAAAGGGTTATTTTTCTCAAATTTTGTTCACAGATTTGTTTAAATCTGTGTTAGTGAGCACTTCTCCTTTGCCAAGATAATCCATCCACCTGACAGGTGTGGCATATCAAGATGCTGATTAAACAGTATGATTATTGCACAGGTGTGCCTTTATATTTTTGTTCAGTGTTTACTTATATATATATAAAAAATCTATCCCAGATAAATGAGTCAGATGAAAAGTCTGAAGTTTGAAAAGAAATCAGTATAAAGGACGCTCAGATGCAGTCCCTCTGTCTTCTCTCATTTTGTGGCAGTCAGATATTTCTGGCTGCAAGAGGGGCTGTTTCTCCTGCAACCATCAAGATTTTGAATTTTTCTAAACCATTAAAATGGAGCAAATCTGCCATTCATTTCACAATTTTCAGCATGGAGAGACTCTCTTACTGAAGAGTGTCACATATGAGGAAGAGGTGTGTCTCTGTCTCTGTCTCTCTGTCTCAAACAGTGACCACATGCCTCACAATGCCTCACCACAAACCTTTATACCTTTTTTTTTTTTTATTTATTTTTTTTACATTTTACTCCTTTTAGCTCTCTCTCTCTCTCTCTCTCTCTCTCTCCACCCCTTGCTCACACAGGTGCAGGCATGGATGGGATAGGATGTTCACTATGCCACTAGCCCGGAGGGTGTTAAGCAGAGACACTACAGGACCACACCCATGAACCGGCTGCACTTTGTTCGTTTAGTGAACTCCTATATCATTAATGTAGTAATAAATGTACACAGACAGATATTTGACACCCATTAAGCTTCACTTCCAACACCCAAGTCTATCTTTTTTTAGCCTTGTGACTGAGGTCTCCACACTGCACTCACAGTTATGATTTTACACACCACTTCACACCAGCATAGACAGTCTGCATGCTCCTGATCTCTTGTAATGGCTTTCAACCCTGAGAACTGTCAGTGTTAGACAAGCAGGCGCACCCTGAACACCAATTATCGGCATTACTCATCATCACTTTTAATCCTTTTGCTTGATGATATGAAACTTTCCCTTCACACACGCACAGACACTCACGTACGTGCTCACACACACACACTGACATACAGGACATGCAAGCTAAAGAAGCCAAGGACTTGACAAGATGATGACAGCCCTAAGAGAGTGAGAAAAGAGGGAGAAAAAAAAACATTAAACCCTGCTCTTCTCAGAGAGCGTCAAAGCAAAACGAGACAATCTGTCTGTACATGCAGCGATGCTCTCTGAGTCAGCAGCGAGGGGGGGGTGAATGTCAATAGATAGTAGGATTAATAACCGGTGCTCTTCCCTTGATGGGTGTGTCTGTGGGTGTGAGGCATTCGCCCAAGGGCTTCCCTCGCCTCACCTGTGGGATAAAGAGGTGGTCCAGCAGGGTGTTCAGCTGTTGAAAGGAGTGATGGGGGACAGGTTCTGTCACACCACACTGGGAAAATGAGGAAAGAGAAGGTCTGTCCATTTTGAAAATACAAACAAGGCATGACACAGAGGGGCTTGGTTTGCAAACCCTTGATCCAACTACTCAAAGATAATGAATACAGGTTTACTTTTACAGGTTATATTTTATTCTCTGGAAATATCCTTCCATTCATTCAACTCACACACACAATTTTGAGGTTAACCTTAACTGGCCGCCAAAGCAAAAGTGAAGGCTGTTCCAAGATGCGCTTCAGAAGGTTCTCACTTCATATGCCTAATCCTTACAAGCACATATAAGTAGGTACAGCGCATACGCACAAACGTACATGTCAGACAACATTAGGTATCCATTAATGCATCCTGCATGCCTAATCCTGTCTCCAGTAATCAGGAATGAAAAGAGATGAGAGAGGGTGGGAACACTGGGCCTACGCCTCTGATACACACCCATGCCTCGATTTAAACTCATTCAGCTAAAGTACACAATTAAAAAAACTCTCCCTCACGCACACAAACATACATAAAGTGTGGCGCATTCTATGATTAGTTTTATACTTCTCATATGCGTTTATGCTGTATGTCAAATGTGCACAAGACTGCATCACTGTGTCCTTCTTATGTTTCTGTCTTTAGTTGTATCTTATGTTTCTGTCTTAAGTTATAGCTTCACCTGAGGCGTAGACTAACCATAAAAACATGCAGACACATGAAGTTCAAGTTCAGCAACTCATCATCGTAAGCGTCACCAAAACACTCTGGTCTTCAGCTCAACTCACTGTGCTGCAAAATAGGACACAGACCAGCAGTGGAATGCAGGTTTGGCAAAAGATTAGTATCTGTGAGAGTTTTATTTGTTATCCAGGCAAAGGCGTGTTCTCAAATTACATTTGCCATAAGGCATAACATAATGACAAGGGTGGGACTGAATTACTCGGGGTTTTTTTGTCCCTGAGAAAAAATGTTAGGACAGTTAATTACAATTATGAATCACTCACAGTAATCTCACGTTAACTCCAAGACTAACTCGATAGTATAGAGTATGTGTGTGTATGAGCTGGAATCATCATCATATCTCAAGCAATGATGGGTGAAGATTCTTCTGCACCCTGTCATTCACACGAGGAACACAAGCCTGCAATTATGTTTGAGCTAATGGAAAACAACTGTCTGCAGTAAATCACAAACACCAAACAAACAAACCATGATCTGCCCTTTTCTCCTTCTCTCGCTCCATTCCTCCCTCACTTTCACTTACACATGCATGCCCATACAGCGCATAGAACTCCCAGTCCCAAACACACACAAACACACACACACACACACACACACACACAAACACACACACACACACACACACACACACACACACGCACACACACGTGTTAGATTCCTCAACAGCTGCTGAGTTCATTGGAGCAGGGTGGTTAGTAGGGAGACAGTCCTTAAACTGGAGGGTCTGGGTTCAGGCTCCTGTGTCGATACTGAATCAACACCATCACATTATTATATTACTATTCAAGCTAGTAGAGTGTATCAGGTCAAAGTCAAGGAGATGTGCTTATATAGAGATGTGCCTGTATGTGCTGCTTCTGTACAAAGGAATGCTTGTAAAATGTTAGACATGACTAGTCTTGATCCAGAAACCACACAAATCCCATACTGTGCATCTTTGTTATTCATTTGTGCAGACTCTGTAAATCATTATTTCTATTGCATGCCGTTTACATGCAAATGTAAATTAAGAGGCAAAATTACCTCTGCTGGGCAAAGAATTAAGGGTGGAGTGTGAGTTTGTGTGTGTGCATGGGAGAGAGAGAGAGAGAGAGAGAGAGAGAGAGAGAGAGAAAGTGTGTCTTGTACTTCATTCTTGTGACAATGTCTGTGATGTCTGTGACAAATTTCTCAATGTTGTATGCCTGAAATTTTCCACCATGACAGCCATTTCAATGTGTGCAAGAAGGTGACATCTCCTACCATTTTTACTGCATCCAGCTAAAGACCATATGCCAAACAATGAAGTTGATTTTTTTTCATTTAATTTTAATGGGTGGTTTAACAGGTCAGGTTTAAGTTACATTTGTGGCACACTGCCAGACAAATTCACAATCTCATAATTTCTGATTCAGTTTGATAAATGCAAAAAATGCAAAAAAACAAAACAAAACAAAATCATCAACATTTTACCTGATTCATATGAACAAAACATAATTTTGAACACTTTAAATATACCCATGCTGGAATGACAGGTACCTTTCCTTGTACTAAGTGTAACTAAGGACAACTGGCATCACACATACATGGCTCATCCGGATCACATGACAAGTTGAGAAAGATAATAGGTGTGAATAAAATAAGAGAAACATGTCAAAATAAAACATTAATTCAAATTAGGGCAGTTTTGCATTCGTTTCTGCATCTTTTCCCATTGATCATACCTATTTTAAAACAATACAGTTCATTTTGAGTATCTAGGAGAGTAATTGTAAAACTCAACCAAGTTTCTGTCATTGAAGAAGAGCTGTCAAACTTGTTTTTCCAATGAACCCCGCCCACATCTTTGGCTAGAGGCGTGTGTTTAGGTAGTGTGTGTGTGTGTGTGTGTGTGTGTGTGTGTGTATTGTCAGTAAGATAACTTTTGAAATAAATGTGAGCCGTCCATATAAAGTGAGTGAGATGCAAGTTGCTGGTTGCCTATAGCAGAGATTCCACTAAGTGCAACACTTGACCTCGCAGCACTTTGCATTGAAGCCCCGTGACCTTAATGACCCTATCAGTCAATACTGAGGGAGATAAAGCCACTTAACACTTCAAAAATGTCAGGTGGTTAGGTGGCTTTCCACAACTGGCACACACACACACACACACACACACACACACACACACACACACACACAACTGTACCTACACAAAACAAGAAATTTCACTCAGAAGCACTATGTTTCAAAATAATGTATACAAAAAATGGCCAAGAAATGTGTTTGTAGGCTACATGTAGATCATTTGATATCTTTGGAGTGATTAAAATGTTTTTTGAAAATACTTGCAAATTAGTGCAACAGCAAATTTATAGAAAGCAAACGTCCAAAATACAATGACACGGTGTTTGTACATTTTGAAACTTAGCCCATCACACATACACACCCACACACACACCCACACACACTCACATACACACACAGTGTTGCCTCCAGCTGAGTTGGAAGGGGCGGGACGTGCAGAGAAAAGCTGTTTTGCCCAGCAGGTTGGGGGGAGAGAGAGAGGTGTGGTCATGAAGATCCAAAACCGGTCCTCGCCTGTGTGTGGCTGCAGTCTGCACCAGAGGGACGCTCGGCCCCGGGCGGACAGGTGGAGAGAGGCAGAGCGCCATCACCACAGCCTGCCTCGCTTCGCTGCGCTGCGCTGCTGCCGCTCTCCTACTCCACTTCGGAGTTTTTCTTCCACAGAGTTATCATCACTGTTTTGTTTTTGTTTTCGAAGTGAAAATGAGTATGTACGGGTCCCAGAAGGGGCTGCACACCAGCCGCAGGGCCGGGTCCAGAGGCGACCTGACCGCCGGAGGAACTTATCAATACGCACGGAGCGAGGTCGTGCACGGCGGCGGTAATGGATACGGGCCTCCGGACCCCTACATGGACGGATACAACACTTACACTTTTTCAAAGGCCTCTATGGGAGGTGGAATGGCCGGCGGAATGGGAGGCGGAATGGCCGGCGGAATGGCCGGCGGAATGGGAGGCGGAATGGGGTAAGACTTTTTATAATTTGGTGCATTGTACAGCTTTATATAGGCGCTTTTGTCAGTGCCACCTGTTGCCTGTTTCTGCTAACCTGGGGACATTTTGTTGACACTCTAGGAAGGATAGATGACATGCAAAGAGGCTGTCATTAAATATTAACTCAGACTACCTGTTGCTCTGTTTGCCTGGTATTCATTCCAGCCCTGCAAACCCCGAGGAGACAGAATATGAATAGTCTACAGAAAAGCTTTTGCAGAGCTAAAGAACCTAATTTATCAAGCAAATAGACTACAAGATTCTAGACGAAGACGTTTGCACGAAAGCCATTTTAATATGTGCAGGGAAAAGCTCCGAGTGTTTGAAACAATCTGACATCTACATTCAATGTTTCATTGTTGAGTCTTGGCCCAGGATTTCCTAATCTTAAATGCTTTACACAAATATTGATAAATAATGGACAATGCCTCCATACAAGCTGAAGTAGGCTTGCAGGTTTGTGATTTAGTGATAGATAGACCTACATTAACAATCACACAGTTGTTTGAGTTACATTATTATAATAAGATATATAATGCATTATAAAAGTGGTTATAAGGAGTGCATTTATAAGTTGCTGTTTGCAGTAGGAGTTACCATATCACTTCACCTTATAATAACAATACTTGATAGTGCACAGTGACTGTCAGTAGCCGATAATGCATCATGAAATGTGGTTGCACTATAACCTAACTTGTAATAAATTACTTAATAACGCATTATACCTGTGGTGCTTTGCTGTGTTTTGTTTATTGAACAGCGTCTCCTCTGCATAGGAGCTTAAGATTCCTTTTTAACTCCCTGGAGAGAAATGCTCAGCTTGATTTATTGCTCACATTGAACTGCTAAGTTCCCTTTGCCACACCAGCTTAACACGCACTCTCCATTCCTGGGACCAGTGTGTCAGTTTCAAACCTTGCACACTATTACACATAGAGAAAATAGGTCATCGTGGTCATTCAGAAAGGGCAGAAAGAGCATTTGGCCTACATGACCGCCAGTTGTTTGACAACAAGGCTGAGTTGCTCCTTAAGGATGAATGACGTTGCAACTTAAGAGAGTGAAGATAGTGAAGGCATGTGCCACTGAGTTTGATACACAGGACAAAGGTCCAAATTGTGTGGTCCTGATAGTGATGGTGGTGGTGACGACGATGATAACAGAGTTTAAGATGAAGATGATGATGATGATGATAATTACCTCGATGCTGATGAGTTTACTCGCTGGTTCTCTGCAGTGGATCTGCCCTTGGTTCCATCCACCAGAAGGCCTTCATCCTGCAGGGCCAATGCCAGGAGTACCTGAAGAAGGCCGAATACAGCCTGCAGTCTGTAAGTCATGTTTTGTCTTGTCATCTGCTACATATTAGCTGCTCTTCCGCAGCAGTGCCAATTTGGGCTTGCCAGGGCCAGGGCTCATTCAGTGGGTTGATAACATAAAAGCAAAAGCATTTCATATTGTTTGTTTGTTGATAAATTGTTTCTGTTGGCAAAAGATGCCAAAAGAATGACAGAAATGTTGTGGTAAATTGAGTCACGCCTCTGTTAGACCATGTAATGGACACCAGACCTAATGAAAGCATTACGCTTACCTGTTGGATCAGTTTTTGGCGCCAAGCCCCTGGAGCATATTTGAATCATGACTGAATCCACTGATAGTATTCAGTTGTCAAAGTAGCTTCTGCAAACATTTAAGTTACACACACACTTCTTCAATTCAATCTTGAGCAACTCCTTGTGAATAATTTGTTTTCTGCAAAGTTCACTAGAAGTGTCAGACCCAGCATTGCATTCTTGAATGGCATGGGTATGTGATTTATGATTTATTGCAATCCGTTGACATTAGCTTTGACCACTCCTCACACCTGTGTGACTGCAGTGGAGTGAAATATGTGAGATACTGTGTATCACTCTCATGCCTTCCTTTCCAAAGGGTGATGTTTCAAAAAAAGGGAAAGGTCCAGTATTATGGTCTTTCTCTGGAATTCTCTGTCTGGGATTGTGAAATGTTTGGCATGCCCGTGCAAGTGATCACACATGAAAAGAAAGTGCAAATGTCTGGCATTCTGTCAATTCTAAAAACCCAAGCTGAAATTTGGAACATGCTAAAAAAAACAATTATCCCTGAACAAACACATACAGCAGAAGAAAAATCACACCGCACAGAGATTGTCACCAAGAAAACTAGAGGTAATGTTTTCACCCGCGTCTATGTTTGTCCACGATTTGCACAAAACTTGGTATCAAGTCAAGTCAAGCAGATTTATTGTCATTCAACCATATACAGTGCTCAGTATACAGACGAACAAAATGTATGTATGAGGGTTGGTTATGGGCCAAGGAAAAACTGATGAACTTTTCATGTGGATTGGCCAAAAGGGGGTGTGGTGGTGGGCGTGGCATATCACCAAAAGGTGCATAACTTCCTTGCGGGGTGTTGTCAGAGGTCTGTGATCTACTGAGAACATTTTCTAGTATGTATATTTTTCTTTTTGTGCAGCCGTTTTTGTGTGCCTGTTTGAATGTTATGCTTGTGCCTTGTAGGGCAATGCTGCAGGTGATGCAGAGCGCTACATGGCCATGGCCAAAGAGACCATAGACCAGCTGAAGAGCTGTGCTGTGGACCTGAGACAGATGGGCCAGCCAAATGACAACGTAGTCAGGACGTAAGGAAGATGGAAACCACTCTGTTCTACTGCTTTCTGCCTCCTCTCTCTCTCCTTCTCTCTTCTGATTGGTCTCTTTTTCTGTCTCTAAACCAAATGGTACCTATATAAATCTTACTAAATGTCCCCTCTCTCCTCCCAATCCCTCTGCCCAGTGTGGAGATGTGCAGGGACCAGCTGAAGGGGGTACACATGGCCATCAGTGGCACCCTGCGGAGGAACCGGGGCAGCAGAGGGAGTGCTGGAGGCTGGGAAGATCCTGGAAGGAGCTTCACCGAGGCTGTCGCCTGGATTGGACAGCAGAAGGTATGCGCGCACACACACACACACACACACACACACATGCACAAATGCACGTACACATGCATGCACGCCCACACACACACACACACACACACACACACACACACACGCACGCACAAATCCACATTCACACGCATGCACGGCCACACAGACATATAAGGAAACAAGGAAAATGCGCGCGCACACACACACATACACACACACACAAGATCTTGTGGTAATTATCCCCACTTTGTCTGCTTTTACAGTTATGTACCCTTAAAAGTGCACAAATCACACACAGCTGTACCATAATCTATGCATACAGGTCAAGTATAATTTAGAGATGAAAGCATTTTTTCTGCTATGCGATGTCAAAGACACCGGGTTGGGGCGGTAAAGTATGCTTTTAGCGAGTCCATCTGCCACTAACAGCCATAAATTTTATGAGAAATGAAAAAAACAAAAAATACAACTACCACGCGCACACCCACACACACACACACAGAAAGAGAAATAGAAGTCAAAACAAGGCAATGTTCTTGTCTTTAAGGCTCAGACTGCTTGTCTGCTGATAGATTCCTGAGATGTTTGCCCTCAGGTGGTTCTTAGTGTTATATCAGGGATATGTAAAATATTCATGATCGAGCTTGTTTCTCTGCCACCACCTGCTGGTAGCAATAAGCCCATATCAGACAAACCTTTGCACATAAGAAACTATTTTGACTGAAAGTGTGTGTGTGTGTGTGTTGAGAGCGAGGGGTGGGTCGGTTGTTCGGTTGGTTTGGCTGTCTACCTCATAGGCAACTCAATCCTTTAGCTGTACCAATATGCTATACTTGTGTGTAATTCTTTTCTGCAGTGGTGTGCGCTGATGAAATGGCTTTTTGTTTGTGTTTCAGCGTCTGATTGAGACCGCTTCCTGGGGAGAAGATCCTGCCGCCATCGAGCAGCAGCTCATCAGCCACCAGAAGTTCCACAGCTCCATCCAGAGGAGCAATGAGGTGGACCGCGCCCGGGACGAACTGGTGCGTCCCGTCCACTCAAGTAGACTCATGTAGACTAGCATGCACATTATCACAGCATTTCAGTGTTTCAGTGTGCTTCATGCTTGCATTTGTTTTAATTTGTTTGTTTTTTGTTTTAATTACCCATGAAAAATCCATTTTACTAAGCGAATATAGCAAAAGTGGGTAAAATATGTTGAATATGAAAGCAACCTACAGGAGCTATAGAATGTAGCTAATGATTAATATCACAAATCATTTGATTTTGACATATGTAGAGGAAATACTTGATGGGCTACCTCATGTTCTGTATTTTAAAGAAAACCTCACCAACTCAAGTTGATTCTCTTTCTATAGGTTCAGAAAGGTGACAAAGCAAGTCTTCACGCTCTGGATCAGGAATGGGACAGTCTACAGGTGAAACAAAGAGAAATGCTCTCTTACTACACCCATCACTAATGGGGTTTATGTGTGTCTACTTTCAGTTAAATTGTTGGCCTTGTATTTCAGCTCAGTTTCTTTTTTTTTGCTAGCAAATGTCGTTTAGTCGGACCCAGCAGCTACGAGAGCTGCAGCAGATCATCGAGGAAATCTCCAAGGAAATCATGTGGGTGAATGACAGGGAGGAGGAGGAGCTGGTCTTTGACTGGGGAGACAAGAACATCGACCAGTACATCCCAAGGAAGCAGGAGAGCTACTCGGTCAGTAAAACGTATATAAGTAAAGGGTCAAAAGATCACTGGGAACATGAGGAGAGAAATGGCATCAGTTGGATCCCTTAACGCTACAGAGATCCATGTTTCAATTTCAATTTCTTAAGAGCTTCATTTTAGTTAATTAACGCTCTTGGCAATCCTGGGAGCCTAAATTACACTGACATTCTTTATAAAATTAATCTGCATTTCATAAGGGAGCAATCATCTGCTTTAGATTAGGCTCTGGCAGCGATGGAGCCAACCACTTAGGCAACGAAGCCACAGAGTGTTTCTCCAGTTGCATTCATAGACCTCCTGATGTTTTCTGTGTCCCTAGTGTTTTGTAAACCTCTTGTTGTGTAACAGAAACTGATGAGTGCCTTGGAGGACAAGGAGAAGGACCTGAATAAACTCAAAACCAAAGTGGATATCGTCCTGAAGAACAACCACCCAGCCTCAGACAAGATCGAGGTGTGGACAGATCTGTTAATCAGTATCAACCCAACAGTCATAGCCGTTTTGTAAACATGTATTTATCCAGGTCATATTTTTTACAATTAGAAACTGTACAGTTTTTTATATATCTTCTTTCACTCCTTCATTCTTCTGTCTGTGTTTGTGCGTTTCTTCCTCAGGCCTACATGGATACTCTGCAGACTCAGTGGAGCTGGCTCCTTCAAATCACCAAGTGCATCGATGTTCATCTGAAGGAGAATGCAGCTTACAGCCAGGTAACATGCAAATACACACAACATAACTACATGTGACCTGACACATGTACACACACACACACACACACACACACTGACAAACCCTTCATGATCCCCTGGCAGCATGCCCGCTGTACATTATGGTGAAACTCTGAGTATTCAGACAAACGAGATCAGTGTTTCCTCTGTATTTATTTAGCAGTGTTGTGCTACCACAGCAAGGACATTACCACCACTGCTAAATTTAATGTGAAATTAACATTAGCATTGTCATTTAGTTTTACTGTCAACTAAAGCGTAAGTGTAATCCAAATGTCTTAGAAGTAATGATTTTATTTTGATTAAAAAACATTTTTAGCACTACAACCACAACTTGAAACATAAAGGACAAACAGCGACAGATATGGGACAAAACTAGAATTATGCCCCCAAGCACCACAGCTGCATAAAATCACAGAGGAAACACAGTACATAATGAATATTTAGGCATTTTATTTAACTGTAACATTTAATTGTTTGAATAGTTCTTCAAGGAGGCCAATGAGACATACAGTACCCTGCAGAAGGAACATGAGACAGTCCGGAAGAAGTTCACCTGTGACAAGAACACTTCCCTGGATAACCTGCTGGATCTGCTCAGGGGATTGGAGGTAAGGCAGCTTCAACTACTGACAGCAGACCAGTTGAAATGAAAATGATGAACTGAAATTTAGTATAGACAACAGTTGGTCCTAATGACACTCATCTTGTGAGTCACTTTCTTTCCCAGAGAAAGAAGGAGAGGATCATGGAGAACAAGAGGCAGGTCCAACACCTGGTCAGCAAGTCCAAGAGCATCGTGAGGCTGAAACCCAGAAACCCAGAGGAGAAGAGCAGCAGCACGGTCGTAGTCAAGTCCCTGTGTGACTTCAAACAAGACCAGGTCAGTCTCTGTCACGCTCGCTCGACATTCTCACAAATATGTATGAAGGCGCTAACTCACGCATATACACAGTGGGCAATATGTTCAGATTTAACCAGGGGGAGAGTCAGCAGGGAAATTGTCGTTTTCCCTCAAATGTAAACCTTCAGATGAAGAACCATTTAGTGCATTTTAAGTTTTCAGATAAGTGAAATCTCATTACATTAAAACTAAATAATTGAGTTGTTATGTAAAATCATAGTTAAAGCTTGAGGCTGTGTACTTTCAGGTGATATAAGACAGCTACTACATTTGGCTGTACAGTTGGCTAGACAAACAAATTCATAACAGACATGCAGTTGCGCTTCACACTGGGAATGCTATCTCATTTGATACCGCTCATATTCCTTCTTCAAACGCACACATACATGCCATAACGTCACACACATACACAAACACACTAATAAAATATATTTTCATGGGACTCCACAGAAGGTGATCTGCAAGGACAATGAGGGCATCCTGAAGGACAATAGCCAGCGCAGCAAGTGGCAGGTGACGGGCCCCGGGGGGCTGGATATGTTGGTGCCCTCTGTCTGCCTGCTCATACCACCACCCAATCCCCTCAGCATCAGCCTGGCCAACAAGTAAGAACACACACACATAACATGGGACTTGAAACGGGTCATATGTCTGTTTCTTTTTGGTCCTCGTGACAAAAGTTGTTTCATGAGTCTGGGTCAAGAGATAGATACAATTAATTTAAAAAATCAAGAAAAGCTTTTGCCGTGACTTAAGGTTTATGTTGTATCTGTCTGTTGTCAAAAGGAATGAGCAGTACTATGAAGCCATCCTGACGATATGGAACCAGCTCTACATCAACGTTAAGAGTCTCATCTCCTGGCAGTACTGTCTCCTGGATATTAAACGCATCAACTCCCTCACCATCTCCATGGTGAGTCTTGTCATTTAGAAACCAGACCAGCCTAGCTATTATAGCACATGGCACCAACCCCTTCACAATGATATATGATTTGAAAAGTTTTTGCCTCTGAAAAAAACAGTTGCGTAATATTTTCATATAATTTGTGGTGAAGCTTGTGTCTTCTCAATTTCTGTTGTTGTTTAGACACTAAATCATAAAATGTTGTCCTCTGTCTGTGTGTGTGTGTGTGTGTGTGTGTATGTGCATGTATGTGTGTCCAGTTGGCCCGTATGCGTCCTGAGGAGTACCGCAAAATTATCAAGAGCCTTGAGACTCACTACGAGGAGTTCAAGCTTAGCTCCCATGGCTCCCAGATGTTTGTTGATGAGGACAAGAGGAGCATTGAGAACCAATACACTGGAGCCCAGGCCCACTATGACCAACTGGTGGTGCAGCTGCCTGCTTACAGTCAGTATTGCTGAACTATACTGTACTCTAAATGTCCTTTTTTTTCCTAGCGACCCACATTTTTAAAATGTATTTTTTCTTGTGGCCCAAATGTTTCTTTTCTGGCTAGTATGCAGGGTAATTTAAATGAATTTACATTGTTTCTCATATGCTAACCTACCGTAGTTTATATCACTTAACTGGCATTGCAGGTTTTTGGAAAGGCATTGGCAACAATACAGCTAGTAGCTTTGGATTCCATTTCAACTGGATTAATTTGAGGAATCGTTTAAATCTTAGCACAACCCACTTTTGGGTCCAGTCTCTCTTTAAATCTTTAGTCTTTAACTCTAAAGCCCTTTCACAATATTAACCTGTACTGATGTCACTACTGATTTGAAAGATAATCTTGTACACATACAGGACTAGAGAATTAGAATTAGGTCTGTTTTCCTCTACCAAAACACATCCTCTGTCTTCTCTTAGGTGTGCAACAAGAACAAATAGAAGCACAGCAGGCCGAGCAGCAGCGCCAACACCAACTGATTATTATACAGCAGCAGCAGCACCAGCAGCACCAGCAGCAGGCCGCTGCTGCCGCCGCCGCCGCCGCCGAGGAGGAGGTGAGGAGGAGAGAAGAAGAAAGAAGGAGAGTGGAAGTAAGAAAAATGGAGGTGAAGAAAACAGAGGTGAAGAGAGAGGTGGTGAATAAAGAACAGGCGATCAAGAAGGAAGTAGTGAAAGTGACCAAGGCAGAGCCAGTCAAGAGGAAGATCCTAGTGTCCTCCTCCTCCTCTTCCTCCTCCTCCTACTCTTCCTCCCACAGCTTATCGGAGCTGCAAGCGCTCAGAATGAGGCTGGAGGCGGCCGAGGGATCGTTGACTCAGCACATTCACATCTGTCTGGGAGACGACGGAGTGCACGACTGTGGCCTTAGGATCGTACAGCTGGAGGTAGACACACACGCATTCACAGGAGCAAACGGAGAAGCATGTGTTAACAAGCATGAAATAATAACCTCGTCACATTTCACATACTGCCGCCATGTTGAGTTCACTGAAATAACTTTATATGTGCGTATGTTTTTCTGCAGACAGTGCAGCATGACATCGACTCTATCCGTGGGGAGTACTTGCGTCTGAAGGAGCGTATTTTGAAGGAGCTGGAGGGCATGAGTGATTCTGACAAAGCCCAGTTCCTCCGCAGTGAGGTTGGTGTAATCAACCAAAGACTGGGCAGTCTAGAGAGCAGCTCGTCAGCCTACCTACAGAGGTAGGCCTACACACACACACACACACACACATCCTCTCTCTCAGTTTCTCTCTCTCTCTCACACACACACACACGCACACACACGCACAATTAAACTAACAAATAAAAAGGAGCTACTCCAACAAATATGCATACCTCTCACACATCACTTAGAAATGAAAATTTAATGCACTGTACCTCATCTTTGTGAAAGCTAAGTTTCTCTCCACCTCCCTCCTCTCTTTCTCTCCGTCAGGCTACGGGCTCTAAGGGATCTGCTGGAGAGTGTGGTGCGGGCTGAGGACATAGTGAAAGTTCATGAGGCCAGACTGACGGAGAAAGAGACAACTTCCCTGTCGCCTGGTGAAGTGGAGGATTACATGTTCACCCTGAAGGTACTGCATAACGCATTGCTTATTGTAGAAATCACGGCAGTTTTGCAACAAGCAATTTGGCTTGGTGTTTTAGTTAGCTTATTACTGATATTACATGTGATAAAGCATCAGGTGTGCAAACTATCTTTTTTCTAGCTATTTCTCCTGCACCATGTACACATGGCTATTGCACTCGGCTGCATACCTGGCAGGCTGCAGCTGGGACAGAATACCAGTGCCTGTTAGTGCATGGCTCAGTGATGCCGCCCATCAGTTTGAATTAGAGAAGCTGGTGGCATATCAAAGCTTCTGTGAGAGGGGTTCACGTAATGGATTTAATAAGGCCAGGAGGTTCCATCCTGTTGCTATTCATATCTCATGATTCTCCATTGTTACAATACATTTAACAGGTGCCCTTCTGTATACCGATAGCTGGCTTGGCACGCCACTTTTGACTGGCGTTTCATGCATTTTGGTTGTGTGTAGAACATGAAGGCAGAGTTGGATCAGAAGAGGGACGTTTTTGCCTCCATGGAGGCAGAGCTGAGCAAGGTGAGCCATTGGAACGGCCAAGTGTGCGGACCCAACCACAGGTGTGACATGATGCTGTCCAAATACAGTGAGCAGGTTGGCCTGCTGTCAGACCGCTGGAAACGCATCCGGAGCCAGATGGACTCCAGGTACGTCTCCATCTCTCACGCAGCCACGCTCACACACACGTACAAACACCCACAGTCACACACACACACTTACTTGTACTTCCTTTCTCAGGCTTCAGGATCTGGAGTTGTATCTGCCTCAGCTGCAGCACTACAAGCGAACCAGTACCTCCCTCAGTGAGTGGATTAGTACCACACGGAAAAGACAGGATTCCCTGCAGGCCACCAAGATAGAAGACCTCCAATCTCTCAGTGACCGTATTAACAATCAGAAGGTCTGCTGTTCAGCTCTTCATTACCGTCAATCAACTTGCTTACCTTGTTATCAACATTACGGGTTCATGTTCATGTGTGTTACTTCAGCAAACAACTGAACAACTGACATCTTTATATTATTGTGTTCTCAAGGCACTGAATACAGAGATTAAAGGGAAGAGGGAGACAGTGGAGAGTGTGCTGAGGGACACTGAGACTTGTGTGAACTCTATCAAGGTAAGGAGGTCTACACATATACAGGGTCATTTCAAACTCATCAAAAACTTTGCTTTTCACTTTATGTTGCTGGTACTCATTCTATGTACATAAGTGTTTTTACTATGTTTTTTCAGGACTATGAAGTGGATCTTGCCTCATACAGCTCTGGTTTGGAGACTCTGCTTAACATCCCCATCAAGAGGACCATGCTGAAGTCTCCCTCTATGGATCTTACTCAGGAGGTAACGGCACACTTAGGAAATGTAGTCTCTAACCCTGGGACCCAGGCTTATTAAAACACTGAAACAACTCTTGGCATGTGGGGACCCATCAGTAACTGGCATATCTAACTTTTGTCATTTATTTATTTATCTAGCTTAGTCCGGTTAAGATCAATGACCTTGTTTCCAAGTGACACTCGGCCATGACAGCAGCAGCACATTTACTTACAAACAGAAAAAAACAATCAAGTATTTTGTAATAAATTATATATAATCTCAGAAAGAAGGCGATACACAGAGAGAGAGAGAGAGAGAGAGAGAGAGAGAGAGAGATGGGCAGTGGCATGATACAATGAAAACAATGAATTGAGTAGTATTGACCATTTTCAGTCTAGATTCATTTTCCATCATCCAGTTTTGGTCCCAACCATTAAAGACCCTTGTTCAAACTATCACGACTAGATGAGGAGACTAGATAGATATAAATTGATTATCTGTTTACTGTGCTGATAATGTTAATGCATGATAATGATGCTGAGTATGCTGTGTCTTTGTCCCAGGCTACTCTGCTGCAGACCCGTTACATGGAGTTGCTCACCCTATCTGGTGACTACTACAAATACCTGGGAGAAATGCTCAAAAACATGGAGGAGCTCAAGGTACTGATATCATCACCTTAGGCTTCAGTAAAGTCACCATCTATTGTGTAAAATAAATTACCACTGTTGTGGAAACCTCAGAACTCTAGTTTTGATAGTTTTTTGTTGTTTTTTATTACTTTTTGTTTTAAGACAACTTGGAAGTCCTATTGTGTGCTGATTAATTTCCATTAATCTAAGACCAATGAAACCCATTCAAAACCCATTATTTCAAATATATGGTGGTCAGTCAGAAATTTGAATGTTTTTCTCAATCCCTGAAAAGTTGGCTTTTTTTTGGAGATGGAAGGATTTCATTCTATAACATTGAAATGTACTTGAATTGCTAATATGTGAAATAAATATACTTGAATCTAGCTCCACATTCATCTTTGTTGTGTCTTACTTCCAGATTCGTAACACTAGGATTGACCTGTTAGAGGAAGAGCTTCGCCTGCTGAGGGAGGACGCCCAAGACCGCAATACCAAAAACCGGTCGCTGGAGGAGGCAATTTCCCGCTACCAACTGGAGCTGTCCCAGTCCCAGGACCAGCTGCTGTCGATAGAGGAGGTTAAGAGAGACACAGCTCTGCAGTGCAGTGCCACCCAGGACAGCCTAGACTCCACTCATAGCCAGCTGGCAGACCTCCACGACCAGGTGGCTCGTCTCAACTACTTGATTGAGGAAGAAAAAAGGAAGAGAAGGCTGGCAGAGGAGCGCTACTCACAGCAGCAGGAGGAGTATGAGACGGTTCTGAGGAAGAGGCAGAAGGAGCTTGAGGGGGTGAACTGGGCCAAGATGGAGGTGGAGAAGAGTGTGGTAGACAAGGAGCGCATGGTTGAACAGCTGCGTCGGCAGCTGGCTGAGGAAGCATCGAGGATCAAGGAGCTTCAGCTGGAGATGTCAAAGGTAAGGAGCCAATGCAGTGCGGAGATCAGTAACCTAAAGCTCAGCTACGAATCCCAGATCCACATCAGTCGCACAGACATCCAGAGGCTGGCAGCCCAGAGGGCAGAAGACACAGTCGAGATCCAGCTGCAGTGTGACAGGATGGAGGCAGAGAGGAGAAATCTGGAGGAGGAGCTTATGAGGCTCCAACTGTCTATCAACCAAACTGAGGAACATAGGAGGAGGGCAGAGGAAGAGGCTCACAGTCAGCGCTCTGTTATCACAGAGGAGGGTCGCAGGAGGAGAGAATTGGAGGCTCAAGTGGAGGTGCTGATTAGGCAGAGAGAGGAGGAAAGCAGCCAGCACAGGGAGGAGCTGGATGAGGTCACTAAGAGTCTGCAGGAGAAGAATGAGCAGCTGGCCTACCTAACACACAGCCTAGAGGAGGAGACCCGCAGAAGGAGAACCACAGAGGAAGGGCAGGCTGTGCTGGAACAGACCTTGGCCCAGCTACAGCTCAAGCTGGCTAGCTCTTCCATGGCTGTGGCCCAGTTGAGGGAGTGTGAGGAGGAGCTTGGGAAGATGCGCTTGCAGCTGGAGAGGGAGGGCAGTGAGCGGAGCAGAGTTGAACAGAATGTGACCAGGTTACAGGGACGCATCAAGGACCTTCAAGTTGTCAGAGATGGGCTGGAGAGCCAGGTGGAGAATCTGAGGAAGACCAATCAAGAGGAAGTAACCAGAAGAAGGCGGGTAGAAACAGAGCTGGAACAGACCACCATGACCATGAGGGAGTACACCAGCACCATCACCACTCTACGCCACAGCCAAGAACAAGCCAATGCTTCAGAAAAGAGAGGAGAAGAGGAGCAGCATAAGTTGCAGGAGGAGCTGGAGAGGAGCTTGAGACAAAACAAGGCCTCTACAGAGCGTATGACCCAGTTGAGCGCTGAGCTGAAGGCCCTGCAGCAACAACTCCACCAGGAGCAGGCACGAGTCAAAGAGGCAAATCTCCGCAATGAGAGCCTTTACAAAACTATAGAGGAGAAGAGTAGGGCACTGAATGAGAACTCTGCTGAGCTTCAAAGGCTGAAGGAGCTGACAGAAACACTGACCAAAGAGAGGCTGAGGCTGGAGGAGGAGCTAAGGGCAATACGACATGATAAAGAGGAGCTCCTGAGATCCAAACAGGGGAGTGATGTTGAGCTGTCCTCCCAAATTACTGCCTTGGAGTTGCAGCTGCAGAGTAGCACCCGCAGCAGTCTAGACTACCAGAACCTGGTCTCAGAGCTCTCCTCAGAGAGGGAGAAACTCAAGATGGAGATAGAGAAAATACAAAAGCAGGCCATCGAGGTACATGGAAGTTTGGCACTTAGTCCTGGACTGCTCTCATCTTTCCAAATCAGAGTCCTAAGTTGGAAAAATCAAATAGCTACCACTGTCTGTAGACAAACCTTTCGCTTGCATGCTGGAACACCTATAGATGCCCTGTAGATGCCTCCTACTCTTTGACTCTGATTTGAACACATAGTCATTGTATGTGTTTAAACACATTTGCATGCCACCCATTTGCATGCAAATGTGATCTATGTCTCTGCCTGCCAACCTGCCCGACCCCCTGTCTCCCTGCCCACACTGTCCAATAATTTGCAATCAGCATGCTTTTTTGCCTTTGCTTGTTTTGTCCAGAATGATCAACCATGTCAGTGTCATCACTGCCACCAGTCCACTGGTCTAAACATACAGTGCATTCATCATTGTTTAATTGTGTTGTTTCATCCTGCATTATCTTAATCTTTTTAAGATACAATCTGCAATTTGGAAAAGCTTATTTTACACAATGTCCACTTAATTTCCACAGTTTCCTAAAAGACATTCTGGGTGCACCTGTGCACCTTGCATTTTGAGCCCACTGGATTAAGATTGGCAGTATTTAATTTCCCTTTCCGGAGCTTTACATTGTAATACTGTTGTTTTCTCAAATTGCAGATGGTAGACAGTAGCTCTCCAAATCTGAATAATGTAATAGTGTAGTTGGTCTGTTTAATTTGTGTAGTTGTGATATAAACAATGTAGTGTAGATATGGCATGTTTGTCAATATATGCAGGATTGGGAAGGTTACTTTCACAATGAAAATTATTACCTATTTGCAATTTGTAATCAATATTATATTCTACTGAATTATACTACTCAAACTGTAATGTGATTACTGTAATTCCATTACATGTATACTGTTACTTCCCAATCCTGTATGTCAGTGTGTTTTTCATGTTTTCTGAAGTGAATTGAATTGAGTAATTTGCAAAGTAGAATGCTAAGTAATTTATGATAGTGAATTACATTTTATTTTGAGTCCTGTCACAGTTTCATTTGACATATGCTTGAAGTGGTGTTGCAAGTTACCTGACCTTTTCTCTCTCTCTCTCCCACCCCCACCCTTTCTTTCTGTCCTCTTTGTTCCTCTCTGAACTATAATTTTGTTTTTCTGCAGACAACAGCCTTGATCCAATCCACTCAGTCTCAGTACAGTGAGATGGTGAAGGAGAGAGATGCTCTGCTGCTGAAACTGAAGTTGTCAGACCAGGACAAAGATCATTTCCAGAGGCTAGAGGAGGAACTCCAAAAAGAGCTTACAGAGATGACTACTGTCAGAAAAACCATGGAGACTGAGCTGAAGAGCCTTAGAGAACCTCCAGCCTTGGACCCCTCCATGCTGGTCTTTGATGGTGTTCGCAAGCCAGTCACAGCACAGCAGTTGCTTGACTGTAGTGTATTGGACAAGCCAACATTTAACCAGCTCATGAAGGGGCAGAAGACTGTCCCTGAGGTGTCTGTGGACAAGAAGGTCAGTCTAAAAGGGACTGGACCAATAGCTGGGGTGGTAGTTGAAGGTCCGAAAGGTACAGGGTCCATTTCTGGACCCCAATGCAAAATGTCCCTTACAGAAGCCAAGAAAGTAAATCTCCTGCCACCAGATAGTGCTGATCTGCTACTGGATGCTCAGGCTGCCACAGGCCACATCATTGACCCCAGAACTAATCAGAAGTTGACAGTGCAGGAAGCATGTAATCAAGGTGTAGTGGATGAGGCGGACCGACAGAGGTTGTTGGCAGCAGAGGCTGCTGCTGTGGGATACCATGACCGTAGCACAGGGAAACCCATTTCAGTATTTCAGGCCATGAAGAAAGGATTGATTGACAAGAACACAACACTGCGTGTGCTGCAGGCCCAGGAGTCTGTGGGGGGCATTCTAGATCCCATTCTCAGTGTGTTCCTTCCAAAAGACACAGCCATGGAGCGTGATCTAATTGATAGGGACATGTACCGTGCTCTGAATCAGAGGCCTGAGCTCTACCTGGACCCAGAAAGTGAGCAGGGTGTCAGTTATTTGTCAATGAAGAGGAGATGTAAGACAGAGCCTCACACAGGCCTTCTGCTTCTTCCTGTCCCAGAGAAGCTAGACGCCTCCAAACTGGTCTTTGATGGTGTTCGAAAGCCAGTTACAGCTAAGCAGTTGCTTGACTGTGGTGTCCTGGACAAGCCAACATTTAACCAGCTAGAGAAGGGGGAGAAAACTGTCCCAGAGGTGTCTGTGGACAAAAAGATCAGTCTGAAGGGGACTGGACCAATAGCTGGGGTGATAGTTGAAGGTCTGAAAGGTACAGGGTCCATTTCTGGACCCCAATGCAAAATGTCCCTCACAGAAGCCAAGAAAGAGAATCTCCTGCCTCCAAATAGCGCTGACCTGCTACTGGATGCTCAGGCTGCCACAGGCCACATCATCGAACCCAGAACTAATCAGAAGTTGACAGTGGATGAGGCATGTAATCAAGGTGTAGTGGATGAGATGGACAGACAGAGGTTGCTGGCAGCAGAGGCTGCTGCTGTGGGATACCGTGACCGTAGCACAGGCAAGCCCATTTCAGTATTTCAGGCCATGAAGAAAGGACTGATTGACAAGAACGCAACACTGCGTCTGTTGCAGGCCCAGGAATCTGTAGGGGGCATTTTAGATCCCATCCTCAGTGTGTTCCTTCCCAAAGACACAGCCATGGAGCGTGATCTAATTGATGAGGACATGTACCGTGCACTGAATCAGAGGCCTGAGCTCTACCTGGACCCAGAAAGTGAGCAGGGTGTCAGTTATTTGTCAATGAAGAGGAGATGTAAGACAGAGCCTCACACAGGCCTTCTCCTTCTTCCTGTCCCAGAGAAGCTAGACCCCTCCAAACTGGTCTTTGATGGTGTTCGAAAGCCAGTTACAGCTAAGCAGTTGCTTGACTGTGGTGTCCTGGACAAGCCAACATTTAACCAGCTAGAGAAGGGGGAGAAAACTGTCCCAGAGGTGTCTGTGGACAAAAAGGTCAGTCTGAAGGGGACTGGACCAATAGCTGGGGTCGTAGTTGAAGGTCTGAAAGGTACAGGGTCCATTTCTGGACCCCAACGCAAAATGTCCCTCACAGAAGCCAAGAAAGAGAATCTCCTGCCTCCAAATAGCGCTGATCTGCTACTGGATGCTCAGGCTGCCACAGGCCACATCATCGAACCCAGAACTAATCAGAAGTTGACAGTGGATGAGGCATGTAATCAAGGTGTAGTGGATGAGATGGACAGACAGAGGTTGCTGGCAGCAGAGGCTGCTGCTGTGGGATACCATGACCGTAGCACAGGGAAACCCATTTCAGTATTTCAGGCCATGAAGAAAGGACTGATTAACAAGAACGCAACACTGCGTCTGTTGCAGGCCCAGGTGTCTGTAGGGGGCATTTTAGATCCCATCCTCAGTGTGTTCCTTCCCAAAGACACAGCCATGGGGCGTGATCTAATTGATGAGGACATGTACCGTGCTCTGAATCAGAGGCCTGAGCTCTACCTGGACCCAGAAAGTGAGCAGGGTGTCAGTTATTTGTCAATGAAGAGGAGATGTAAGACAGAGCCTCACACAGGCCTTCTGCTTCTTCCTGTCCCAGAGAAGCTAGACGCCTCCAAACTGGTCTTTGATGGTGTTCGAAAGCCAGTTACAGCTAAGCAGTTGCTTGACTGTGGTGTCCTGGACAAGCCAACATTTAACCAGCTAGAGAAGGGGGAGAAAACTGTCCCAGAGGTGTCTGTGGACAAAAAGATCAGTCTGAAGGGGACTGGACCAATAGCTGGGGTCGTAGTTGAAGGTCTGAAAGGTACAGGGTCCATTTCTGGACCCCAATGCAAAATGTCCCTCACAGAAGCCAAGAAAGAGAATCTCCTGCCTCCAAATAGCGCTGATCTGCTACTGGATGCTCAGGCTGCCACAGGCCACATCATCGAACCCAGAACTAATCAGAAGTTGACAGTGGATGAGGCATGTAATCAAGGTGTAGTGGAGGAGATGGACAGACAGAGGTTGCTGGCAGCAGAGGCTGCTGCTGTGGGATACCGTGACCGTAGCACAGGCAAGCCCATTTCAGTATTTCAGGCCATGAAAAAAGGACTGATTGACAAGAACGCAACACTGCGTCTATTGCAGGCCCAGGTGTCTGTAGGGGGCATTTTAGATCCCATCCTCAGTGTGTTCCTTCCCAAAGACACAGCCATGGAGCGTGATCTAATTGATGAGGACATGTACCGTGCTCTGAATCAGAGGCCTGAGCTCTACCTGGACCCAGAAAATGAGCAGGGTGTCAGTTATTTGTCAATGAAAAAGAGATGTAAGACAGAGCCCCATACAGGCCTTCTCCTTCTTCCTGTCCCTGGGAAGCTAGACCCCTCCAAACTGGTCTTTGATGGTGTTCGAAAGCCAGTTACAGCTAAGCAGTTGCTTGACTGTGGTGTCCTGGACAAGCCAACATTTAACCAGCTAGAGAAAGGGGAAAAAACGGTCCCAGAGGTGTCTGTGGACAAAATGGTTAGTCTGAAGGGGACTGGGCCCATTGCTGGGGTGGTAGCTGGACGTCAAGGCAAAATGTCTTTGGCAGAAGCCAAGAAACAGAATCTTTTGCCCTCAGACACTACAGATCTACTGCTGGATGCCCAGGCTGCCACAGGCCATATCATTGACCCCAAAACTAATCGAAAGCTGACAGTAGAGGAAGCTTGTGCAAATGGAGTGGTGGATAACAAGGATAGAGATCGACTGTTAGCAGCAGAAGCTGCTGCTGTGGGCTACAAAGATCCTAGCACAGCCAAACCTCTCTCAGTGTTTGAGGCCATGAAGAAAGGACTAATTGACAAGAAGACTGGGCTACGCCTGCTGCAGGCTCAGGAGTCTGTGGGGGGCATTCTAGATCCCATCCTCAGTGTGTTCCTCCCTAAAGACACAGCTATAAAGCGCAACCTTTTAGATGAAAACCTCCATCAAGCTCTAAAACAGAACCCTGAGTGTTACTTGGACCCAGAAACTGAGCATGATGCCAGCTATGGGGCTTTGAAGAAAAGATGCAAGACAGAGGTTCACACGGGCCTGCTACTTCTGCCTATCACTGAGAAGCTAGACCCATCCAAGCTGATCTTTGATGGTGTCCGCAAGCCAGTCACAGCACAGCAGCTGCTTGATTGTGGGGTCCTGGACAAGCCAACATTTAACCAGTTAGTGAAAGGTGAGAAAACTGTCCCAGACGTGTCTGTGGACAAGAAGGTCTATCTGAAGGGGACAGGATCAATTGCTGGGGTAGTAGCCGGACCTCTAGGGAAAATGTCTTTTACAGAGGCAAAGAAAAAGAAAATCATGTCTTCTGATAGTGCTGACCTGCTACTTGATGCTCAGGTCGCCACAGGCCATATCACTGACCCCAAAACTAACCAGAAGCTGACAGTAGAGGAGGCATGCGCAAAAGGAACAGTGGATAATAAGGACAGAGATCGACTGTTAGCAGCAGAAGCTGCTGCTGTGGGCTACAAAGATCCTAGCACAGACAAGCCTCTCTCAGTGTTTGAGGCGATGAAGAAGGGACTAATTGACAAGAAGACTGGGCTACGCCTGCTGCAGGCCCAGGAGACTGCGGGGGGCATTCTAGATCCCATCCTCAGTGTGTTCCTCCCTAAAGACACAGCTATAAAGCGCAACCTTTTAGATGAAAACCTCTATCAAGCTCTAAAGCAGAACCCTGAGTGTTACCTGGATCCAGAAACTGAGCGGAATGCCAGCTATGGGGCTTTGAAGAAAAGATGCAAGACAGAGGTTCACACAGGCCTGCCACTTCTGCCTATCACTGAGAAGCTAGACCCATCCAAGTTGATCTTTGATGGTGTCCGCAAGCCAGTCACAGCACAGCAGCTGCTTGATTGTGGGATCCTGGACAAGCCAACATTTAACCAGTTAGTGAAAGGCGAGAAAACTGTCCCAGACGTGTCTGTGGACAAGAAGGTCTATCTGAAGGGGACAGGATCAATTGCTGGGGTAGCAGCTGGACCTCTAGGGAAAATGTCTTTTACAGAGGCAAAGAAAAAGAAAATCATGTCTTCTGATAGTGCTGACCTGCTACTTGATGCTCAGGCCGCCACAGGCCATATCACTGACCCCAAAACTAACCAGAAGCTGACAGTAGAGGAGGCATGTGCAAAAGGAGCAGTGGATAATAAGGACAGAGATCGACTGTTAGCAGCAGAAGCTGCTGCTGTAGGCTACAAAGATCCTAGCACAGCCAAGCCTCTCTCAGTGTTTGAGGCCATGAAGAAGGGACTAATTGACAAGAAGACTGGGCTACGCCTGCTGCAGGCCCAGGAGTCTGCGGGGGGCATTCTAGATCCCATCCTCAGTGTATTCCTCCCTAAAGACACAGCTATAAAGCGCAACCTTTTAGATGAAAACCTCTATCAAGCTCTAAAGCAAAACCCTGAGTGTTACTTGGATCCAGAAACTGAGCGGAATGCCAGCTATGGGGCTTTGAAGAAAAGATGCACGGCAGAGCTCCAGACGGGCCTGCCACTTCTGCCTATCACTGAGAAGCTAGACCCATCCAAGTTAATCTTTGATGGTGTCCGCAAGCCAGTCACAGCACAGCAGTTGCTTGATTGTGGGGTCCTGGACCAGCCAACATTTAACCAACTAGTGAAAGGTGAGAAAACTGTCCCAGACGTGTCTGTGGACAAGAAGGTCTATCTGAAGGGGACAGGATCGATTGCTGGGGTAGCAGCTGGACCTCTAGGGAAAATGTCTTTTACAGAGGCAAAGAAAGAGAAATGCATATCTTCTGATAGTGCTGACCTGCTACTGGATGCTCAGGCCGCCACAGGCCACATCACTGACCCCAAAACTAACCAGAATCTGACAGTAGAGGAGGCATGTGCAAGAGGAGTGGTGGATAATAAGGATAGAGTTCGACTGTTAGCAGCAGAAGCTGCTGCTGTGGGCTACAAAGATCCTATCACAGCCAAACCTCTCTCAGTGTTTGAGGCCATGAAGAAGGGACTAATTGACAAGAAGACTGGGCTACGCCTGCTGCAGGCCCAGGAGTCTGCGGGGGGCATTCTAGATCCCATCCTCAGTGTGTTCCTCCCTAAAGACACAGCTATAAAGCGCAACCTTTTAGATGAAAACCTCTATCAAGCTCTAAAGCAAAACCCTGAGTGTTACCTGGATCCAGAAACTGAGCGGAATGCCAGCTATGGGGCTTTGAAGAAAAGATGCACGGCAGAGCTCCAGACGGGCCTGCCACTTCTGCCTATCACTGAGAAGCTAGACCCATCCAAGTTGATCTTTGATGGTGTCCGCAAGCCAGTCACAGCACAGCAGTTGCTTGATTGTGGGGTCCTGGACCAGCCAACATTTAACCAACTAGTGAAAGGTGAGAAAACTGTCCCAGACGTGTCTGTGGACAAGAAGGTCTATCTGAAGGGGACAGGATCGATTGCTGGGGTAGCAGCTGGACCTCTAGGGAAAATGTCTTTTACAGAGGCAAAGAAAGAGAAATGCATATCTTCTGATAGTGCTGACCTACTACTGGATGCTCAGGCCGCCACAGGCCACATCACTGACCTCAAAACTAACCAGAATCTGACAGTAGAGGAGGCATGTGCAAGAGGAGTGGTGGATAATAAGGATAGAGTTCGACTGTTAGCAGCAGAAGCTGCTGCTGTGGGCTACAAAGATCCTATCACAGCCAAACCTCTCTCAGTGTTTGAGGCCATGAAGAAGGGACTAATTGACAAGAAGACTGGGCTACGCCTGCTGCAGGCCCAGGAGTCTGTGGGGGGCATTCTAGATCCCATCCTCAGTGTGTTCCTCCCTAAAGACACAGCTATAAAGCGCAACCTTTTAGATGAAAACCTCTATCAAGCTCTAAAGCAGAACTCTGAGTGTTACCTGGACCCAGAAACTGAGCAGAATGCCAGCTATGGGGCTTTGAAGAAAAGATGCAAGACAGAGGTTCACACGGGCCTGCTACTTCTGCCTATCACTGAGAAGCTAGACCCATCCAAGCTGATCTTTGATGGTGTCCGCAAGCCAGTCACAGCACAGCAGCTGCTTGATTGTGGGGTCCTGGACAAACCAACATTTAACCAGTTAGTGAAAGGTGAGAAAACTGTCCCAGACGTGTCTGTGGACAAGAAGGTCTATCTGAAGGGGACAGGATCAATTGCTGGGGTAGCAGCCGGACCTCTAGGGAAAATGTCTTTTACAGATGCAAAGAAAAAGAAAATCATGTCTTCTGATAGTGCTGACCTGCTACTTGATGCTCAGGCCGCCACAGGCCATATCACTGACCCCAAAACTAACCAGAAGCTGACAGTAGAGGAGGCATGTGCAAAAGGAGCAGTGGATAATAAGGACAGAGATCGACTGTTAGCAGCAGAAGCTGCTGCTGTAGGCTACAAAGATCCTAGCACAGCCAAGCCTCTCTCAGTGTTTGAGGCGATGAAGAAGGAACTAATTGACAAGAAGACTGGGCTACGCCTGCTGCAGGCCCAGGAGTCTGTGGGGGGCATTCTAGATCCCATCCTCAGTGTGTTCCTCCCTAAAGACACAGCTATAAAGCGCAACCTTTTAGATGAAAACCTCTATCAAGCTCTAAAGCAGAACCCTGAGTGTTACCTGGATCCAGAAACTGAGCGGAATGCCAGCTATGGGGCTTTGAAGAAAAGATGCACGACAGAGCTCCAGACGGGCCTGCCACTTCTGCCTATCACTGAGAAGCTAGACCCATCCAAGTTGATCTTTGATGGTGTCCGCAAGCCAGTCACAGCACAGCAGTTGCTTGATTGTGGGGTCCTGGACCAGCCAACATTTAACCAACTAGTGAAAGGCGAGAAAACTGTCCCAGACGTGTCTGTGGACAAGAAGATCTATCTGAAGGGAACAGGATCGATTGCTGGGGTAGCAGCTGGACCTCTAGGGAAAATGTCTTTTACAGAGGCAAAGAAAGAGAAATGCATATCTTCTGATAGTGCTGACCTGCTACTTGATGCTCAGGCCGCCACAGGCCACATCACTGACCCCAAAACTAACCAGAATCTGACAGTAGAGGAGGCATGTGCAAGAGGAGTGGTGGATAATAAGGATAGAGTTCGACTGTTAGCAGCAGAAGCTGCTGCTGTGGGCTACAAAGATCCTAGCACAGCCAAACCTCTCTCAGTGTTTGAGGCCATGAAGAAGGGACTAATTGACAAGAAGACTGGGCTACGCCTGCTGCAGGCCCAGGAGTCTGTGGGGGGCATTCTAGATCCCATCCTCAGTGTGTTCCTCCCTAAAGACACAGCTATAAAGCGCAACCTTTTAGATGAAAACCTCTATCAAGCTCTAAAGCAGAACTCTGAGTGTTACCTGGACCCAGAAACTGAGCAGAATGCCAGCTATGGGGCTTTGAAGAAAAGATGCAAGACAGAGGTTCACACGGGCCTGCCACTTCTGCCTATCACTGAGAAGCTAGACCCATCCAAGCTGATCTTTGATGGTGTCCGCAAGCCAGTCACAGCACAGCAGCTGCTTGATTGTGGGGTCCTGGACAAGCCAACCTTTAACCAGTTAGTGAAAGGTGAGAAAACTGTCGCAGACGTGTCTGTGGACAAGAAGGTCTATCTGAAGGGGACAGGATCAATTGCTGGGGTAGCAGCTGGACCTCTAGGGAAAATGTCTTTTACAGATGCAAAGAAAAAGAAAATCATGTCTTCTGATAGTGCTGACCTGCTACTTGATGCTCAGGTCGCCACAGGCCATATCACTGACCCCAAAACTAACCAGAAGCTGACAGTAGAGGAGGCATGCGCAAAAGGAGCAGTGGATAATAAGGACAGAGATCGACTGTTAGCAGCAGAAGCTGCTGCTGTGGGCTACAAAGATCCTAGCACAGACAAGCCTCTCTCAGTGTTTGAGGCCATGAAGAAGGGACTAATTGACAAGAAGACTGGGCTACGCCTGCTGCAGGCCCAGGAGTCTGTGGGGGGCATTCTAGATCCCATCCTCAGTGTGTTCCTCCCTAAAGACACAGCTATAAAGCGCAACCTTTTAGATGAAAACCTCTATCAAGCTCTAAAGCAGAACCCTGAGTGTTACCTGGATCCAGAAACTGAGCGGAATGCTAGCTATGGGGCTTTGAAGAAAAGATGCACGACAGAGCTCCAGACAGGCCTGCAACTTCTGCCTATCACTGAGAAGCTAGACCCATCCAAGCTGATCTTTGATGGTGTCCGCAAGCCAGTCACAGCACAGCAGTTGCTTGATTGTGGGGTCCTGGACCAGCCAACATTTAACCAACTGGTGAAAGGTGAGAAAACTGTCCCAGACGTGTCTGTGGACAAGAAGGTCTATCTGAAGGGAACAGGATCGATTGCTGGGGTAGCAGCTGGACCTCTAGGGAAAATGTCTTTTACAGAGGCAAAGAAAGAGAAATACATATCTTCTGATAGTGCTGACCTGCTACTTGATGCTCAGGCCGCCACAGGCCACATCACTCACCCCAAAACTAACCAGAATCTGACAGTAGAGGAGGCATGTGCAAGAGGAGTGGTGGATAATAAGGATAGAGTTCGACTGTTAGCAGCAGAAGCTGCTGCTGTGGGCTACAAAGATCCTATCACAGCCAAACCTGTCTCATTATTTGAGGCCATGAAGAAGGGACTAATTGACAAGAAGACTGGGCTACGCCTGCTGCAGGCCCAGGAGTCTGTGGGGGGCATTCTAGATCCCATCCTCAGTGTGTTCCTCCCTAAAGACACAGCTATAAAGCGCAACCTTTTAGATGAAAATCTCTATCAAGCTCTAAAGCAGAACTCTGAGTGTTACCTGGACCCAGAAACTGAGCTGAATTCCAGCTATGGGGCTTTGAAGAAAAGATGCAAGACAGAGGTTCACACGGGCCTGCTACTTCTGCCTATCGCTGAGAAGCTAGACCCATCCAAGCTGATCTTTGATGGTGTCCGCAAGCCAGTCACAGCACAGCAGTTGCTTGATTGTGGGGTCCTGGACAAGCCAACATTTAACCAGTTAGTGAAAGGTGAGAAAACTGTCCCAGACGTGTCTGTGGACAAGAAGATCTATTTGAAGGGGACAGGATCTATTGCTGGGGTAGCAGCTGGACCTCTAGGGAAAATGTCTTTTATAGAGGCAAAGAAAGAGAAAATCATGTCTTCTGATAGTGCTGACCTGCTATTGGAAGCTCAGGCCGCCACAGGCCACATCATAGACCCCAGAACTAACAAGAAGCTGACAGTAGAGGAGGCATGTGCCAGAGGAGTGGTGGATAAGGAGGATAAAAATAAGTTGTTGGCCACTGAGGCTGCTGCTGTGGGTTACCGGGACCCGAACACAGCCAAGCTCCTGTCAGCAGGCCAGGCCATGAGGAAGGGATTAATTGACAGAGACACAGCTGTACGTATGCTTCAGGCTCAAGAATCTGTTGGGGGAATTTTGGACCCTGTCCTCAGTGTGTACCTACCCAAAGACATAGCTATGGACCGGGATCTTATAGATGATGATTTGTACCAAGCCCTGAATCAGTGTCCTGAGTGCTACCTAGACCCAGACACTCAACAAGTGACTAGCTATGTGTCTCTGAAGAAAAAATGCAAGGCAGATTTAAGCACTGGCCTGTTGCTTCTCCCTGCACCAAAAAAGCCACTGACTGTCCAGGGGCTCAGGGACCAGGTGTCAGTCATTGACTTGGTGGATGCCAACCTTCTGGAGCGTTCTGATGTGGACCAACTAAGAGAGGGTAAACTGACCAGCCAGGATATTGAGCTCCGCCTGCGCTCCTATTTGAGAGGCTCCACTTGCATCTCAGGGGTATATGATGAGGCCGGTGAAAAGATCATGCCCATCTATCAGGCTATGAAAGAGGGACTGTTGCGACCTGGGACCACTCTGGAACTACTAGAGGCTCAGGCTGCCTCAGGTTTTGTAGTTGATCCTGTCAACAACCTTTACCTGACTGTCAGTGATGCCTACAAAAAAGGACTCTTTGGGCCAGAGTTCAAGGACAAGCTACTATCAGCAGAGAGGGCTGTGACTGGTTACAAACTGCCAGGTACAGACAAGATTATCTCCCTTTTCCAGGCCATAGAGAAGGGTCTAGTTGAGAAGGGTCATGGTATCCGCCTACTAGAGGCCCAGATTGCCAGCGGTGGCATCATTGATCCTAAACAGAGCCACCGTATTGATGTAGAAATGGCCTACAAAAGAGGTTACTTTGATGAGGAGATGAACCAAATCCTGACTGATGAAGGGGTTGACACTAAGGGCTTCTTCGATCCTAACACACAGGAAAACCTGACCTATCTGGAGCTTAAGAAACGTTGTATCACAGATAAGAAGACTGGCCTTGTCCTGTTGCCCATCGTAGACAAGAAGAAGCAACAACAGTCTACTCAGAAGAACACTCTGCGTAAGAGGAGAGTGGTAATTGTGGACCCAGACACTAATAAAGAGATGACAGTACGTGAAGCATATGACAGGGGGCTTATTGACTATGACACCTTCCTGGAGCTGTCAGGGCAGGAGTGTGAGTGGGAAGAGATCACCATCACTGCTCCAGATGGTTCTTCACGGTTAGTTATCATTGACAGGAAGACTGGTAAAGAGTATGACATCACTGAGCTGCTGGAACAGGGGGTAATTGATAGATCAGTCTTTGATCAGTACCGCTCCCATAGCATCACTCTTACTCAGTTTGCAGATATCATCACCAACAAGTCCAAACTCAGATCATCATCTTCATCATCATCATCATCATCATTATCAACTACAAGAACCTCAGCAGCGACAGCTCTATCTTCTATGACATCATCATCAGTCTCATCAACACCTTCATCACCTACTTTGTCCAAGCTGACCACAACAAAAACTACCACAATCACAGGGCGCACCACCACAATCAGCAGTGGAGATCAAAACCCACCTGACTCCCTGAAGCACATATCCAGTGTTTCTGTCACCCTGACCTCCCCTGTTGAAACAGTGGGTGAACAGGATCCAGTGGGCGCCATGTTTGACACAGAGACTCTAGAGAAAATATCCATTTTTGAGGCTCTAAATCGTGGCCTGGTGGATTCCATTACTGCCCAGAGACTGCTGGAGGCCCAGGCCTGCACTGGAGGCATTGTGAATCCCATTAATGGCCGTAGGCTCAGCATCCAAGAGGCATCTCGCCAGGGCATAATAGATGAAGACATGGCCAATAAGCTCAAGCCTGCCCAAAAAGCCTACGTTGGCTTTGAAAATATAAAAACCAAGAAGAAGATGTCTGCTGCTGAAGCCATGAAGGAGATGTGGCTGCCATATGAGGCAGGCCAGAGGTTCATGGAGTTCCAGTTTGTAACAGGGGGGCTGTATGACCCAGAACTGGGCTGTAGGAGGACCATAGAGGATGCTTTGAAAATGGGCTGGCTGGACGGGAGAGCTGCACAGAAACTCCAAGACACCAGACACTACACAAAGAACCTAACATGCCCCAAGAGCAAACTTAAGATCTCCTACAAGGAGGCTATGGATAATTGCCTGGTGGAGGAAAACACTGGGGTGAAAATGCTCCAGGCATCATCTATGTCCTCCAGAGGTATCAGCAGTCCCTACAATGTCTCCTCTGCCCCAGGATCCAGCACAGGCTCTAGGAGTGGCTCACGACTGGGCTCCCGCAGGAGCAGTGTGGACCTAGGTTCCCCTTCCTCCTCAGTTACCAACCGCTACAGTAGTACCAGCTACAGCCGTACCACCTTCACCTCCAAATCTACCTGCTGATGCATTAAAGATCAAGTAAGAAAAGGTCCTGCACACTGCTCTTGCCTAGCAAATGAATCTGCATTTAGTCCTATTGGACTTTTTTCAGAGTATATCACAAGTTCTGCAAAGAATGAGTGCGTTGTATATGAGGACAAATATAGGCCTACATGATTAATGTCTTAAACTCTTATACTCCTTGCATAGTTTTAGGTTAGCTTAGTGTTGCTGTACTAATAATAAAAACTGTTGTAGTTCAAAATTATGTGATTTGTAAAAGAAAAGTCCCAAAGATATGTTTGTGTGAAAAATAAAAAGAAAAGACAAGGATGACAGCCATTCTGGGCTGTTTGGATCGAAAATACAATGTATGTTTAAAATAATTGGCTTTACTCCTAAACTAGGCCTAGAAATTATTGCCATCTTATTGTTTGCTTATGTAAATGTATTTCAATTGTATTTTCCAGAATCTTCATAGAAAATAATTTGATTTGTTTTTAAGCTTTGCTTTTTTGGTAACATATTGGTGTAACATTTACATTTATTTGAAATCTAAATGTGCCTATTTTGTGCAGGGAGGTATGTAAGGTGGGGTCATTTCTATTGCTTATACTGGCTTAACTATAATTTTGTATTGTTAGAAATTGAATCGGTTGTTGACCATTTGGTTCTGCAATTTAGTGCTTCTAGTTTTGTAACTATTTCTCTATATCTCAAAATAAAAGTTAATCTTTAAATAAATCTCTGTGGTCATTTGTATTCCTGATTGCTCATGCATTCATGGTCACTGTTATCATCCAAACAAAGCACTTTTGATCCATTCATATAAGATATGATTAATATGAATGTTCCTCAATTGGTAGCTAGCTGTTTTAAGAGCACCAAGACAAAATTGATTTAATAGGTGCATAATCTCACAAATACAGTACATGTCAACATCTCAGCATCACTGTTAAGAGATTGCACATATCCATTTAATTTAAGTGTTAATGAATCTGAACTTGCCTTCAGAGTGATGACGTCTGGAGGATCATATTCCATGTTGTCTTAAATGGGACTAATGAAAATGTAAAAAAGCTGAAGCCTCACAGAAGGATAAAGTTGGTCAAATCAAAACAAAACATTCCAATCAAATATCTAATAAGTAAAGACTGCGATAATCTTTCTTGGAAAACCACCTACAAGCTAATGCTTGGACAAAATAGATAAGAATTAAAGTTTTAATATAATGATTAAGATAATATTTAAAATAGTGAATATAATTTGATGGATCAGTGCAAAGATTTTTTTTGTAAATGTTCTCTCTAACTGGAAAGGATTTTGCAAAAATATATTAAAGTGTTCAAGTGATAGAATCTGTAAAAGATTTGTACTCACCTATTTTTTGTTTAGGCTTTTCCAAAAATTTATTCAACATTTCATATGTTTTACTAACTTGTTTTAGGTTTCAATTGGGTAATGAACTTTAAAAAAATAATTATTTAGTTCTACCTTTCTTTCAAACAAATCTGATATCAGCTGACTCCTATAGGCCTACATAACAGTTAGTTTTTTAAGTGGACTTAGCTGAGGATATTTGGTGAGGCCAAATGTCTGAATTAGACATAGAGATGTAATTATTTCATAATGTTCAACATGGACACATCACAGTGGTCTGTCAGTCTCTCTGTAAGTAGATTCTTGTGAACACATGTAATCGCTCAAGAACAATACATGACAGAAACTTCATACTTACACCACAGGTTCCCCCTATTATCTGATTAGATGGAGCACTTTGCTGCATACATATGCATATTAATGAGGAAAAAATGATTTTCTTCTTCCTAAATGTTTTAAGATATGGAATTCATATTAATACCGCCCCTGTGTTATGTGAAGAGAAGTATGATGACTGATATATTTTCTAGTGAATGCATTAATTAGCGTAATTAATGACATCATTAGCATAACTGGTTAAGTTTAGTAATGGTGATTATGGTGGGACATTTGGCAGTTCAAGTGCATAAGTTTTGCAAATAGTGGCTTATTGTTGACATTTTGCAGAAACCTATTGAAATTGAATGAGCCTTCCTTCAGTGAATTATGGTGCATTCCATTGTACTCGGAACTCGGAGGAAAACGACTTCCAACACGGAAAAGTGCAACAGAACGGTCGTTCAAGTCGGAATTCCCAGTCGGAAATTCGGGCAAGATCTCCGACATAAACACAGCTGACATCACAGCATCAATTTGTAGGCTACTTAATAAAACTTGATTTTACTTGATAGTTTTTGTGTTAGGAAAACGTGTTGTAACAACTTTGTAGTTTCCATTTGTAACGTAATTCAGTTGACTTGTGCTTCGTTAGTAGATAGAAGTCTTTGCTAGTATAGAGCACTAATAGCTACTGTTAACGGTAATGGGCAACTAGGCTGTTGCGTCCATGTTTTCCTGAGAAGATCTCCTTGCTCAACACATCGATGGAACCACTGGAACGCATTTAGATCGGAAGTCGGTCATTCCAACTCGGAACTATCGACCTCCGATTTCCAATGGAATGCATCATTAGGGCAGATTACACGGAAGAGACGTAAGTAGGCTATAATGATAATAATAATGATAATAACAATAACAATAACAATAACTTATTATTATTATTATTATTATTATTATTTTTGTTATAGTATATAAATACATCAATAAATAAATAAAAAAAAGTAGCCTACATAATACCAGAAGCTAAGCAACTCTGCCTTTAAAATAAAAGCGTAGCCTATTTGTTTTTTTTTTTGTTTTTTTGTATGCGTATGACATACAGGCAGGCACAGGACATTTCAGGCGTATTCTGGCTGACTTGATAGCAGGTAATGCTGATACTAGGCAATAATGCATAATTGACGGACATATTTGTTGCAGCCCTATGGGTGGCACCTTGCATAAGCAAATATGTCTCTGTAAAGCTGGAAAAAGAGCATTTAGGTATAAAAAACAAACAAACAGCAACCATTGTGTTTTTATTTACCACAGATTCCTCCGACTATATCTCCGCTTTGGTAGGTTAAAGACGTCCTAACGCATTCGCCAATAAGGATTTTATTTTGAAAGTTGTGCCCGGAACTTCTTCTTGTTATACTGGCTGACTTGACACGCTTGCCACTGCTGGTAGTAATTTCCACAGCACTGGCTAGCTAGCCAGATATATTATCCAGTGTGTTTTTTTCGCTGTGATGTTAGTTAGCATTGCCGTGATGGCGCTCAGCTGAGTGTCACTGCACTGCAGTCTTCCAGTTTACAGATAAAAGCCTGGGTAGCCTACTTAGCGTAGTTAGCCCTGTAGCTAACGTTAGCTTGCTGGCTGACTTGGAAGTCCGACCTTAGTCAAGTTGTAAGCAAGGCGACAGATAGTGACTGCAAGCTGGAAACCTTGTGAAACCGACCAGTGCAAGGTAAGACATTTCATAGTTAGCCAGGCATTCAATAAAATTAGCTGCCTCCATTCTGTCAACGCATAAATAATTTTAACGCTAGTTACAAAGGATGGCGCTGTCACTGTCAGCCTCGCATGTCAACACATTGTCACAGCCCAACTTTAAACGTGTTGTCATTCTTGATGCTAGTGCTTTATTGTATGACATTAACCCATATCCATCAACTGGTCAAAGCTAGATATTATAAAATACAAACCACATGATATGGTCCAGTTGCTGTTACAGTCCTTGCAGTCTTTTCCACTCTTAACAAGGTAAATGTAATGTGAACATATTGAAGATGTTTGGTAATGTTGAGTAGAGTCACTATCCAGGTGGAAGTATGGCTGACGACCCCCAAAGAAACTTCCGCTCTGCCTACTATGAGAAGGTGGGCTTCCGAGGAGTGGAGGAGAAGAAATCCCTGGAGATACTGCTCAAAGACAATCCTCTGGGTAAATAACACTTAATATTTACCAATACACAGGTCGGCACTTATGTATAAACCTGGCTCACATGCTGGAGGGAATGGCATCAGTGGCAGTATGTTATTGGGGTTATCAAGTGGGAACGTCCCATCATGGATGTCTTGTTGAATTAGACCCATAATACATCTAGTATACATTAAATTCTGACATCCCATCCTTGACACTGATCAGAAGAACTGCTCTCACCTATGTTATTTCCATGTCATCAATTTACATTTGTCTTATGGAAATAATTCAATTTTTGTTCTGTCACTTATTTTTTTTGCTTTATTGGTAGATGTAGAGAAGCTGAGCACCTTCAGTCAGAGGTTCCCCCTCCCCTCCATGTACAGGATTCATGTGTGGAAGGTACTGCTGGGTAAGACACACACACATACACACACACACACACACACACACACACACACACACACACACACACACAGCGTCTTAGATGCAGTCTCACAGCCTAAACCACTAACCATGCAGACCATGTCTCAATAACATTTAATAACATAACACAGGCCAATCTGATAGTTTCAAAAGACTCAATTTATAGGGATACAGAGCTGCCTTTCTGCATCTCATTCTACACAATACTGTATGTCACTGCTTGGGCTTGATATAGTGGCCTGTGTAGGCTGGCCTGGACAGGACAATGAAAAGCCCTCTTTGTTCAGTCAAAAGCATCAGCATATTAATGTTGAAAATCCTCCTCGCCATGGTACATGCCCTGTGTGTATATTCCTTTATTCCCACTTTCTCTCCCTGTAGGCATCCTGCCACCCCACAGTGATTCTCATGCTCTGGTGGGAGGCTACAGGAAGGAGCAGTACCAGGACATTTTGGAGGCCCTGGAGGTGATGAGGTTCATCAACTCCTCCACACCCACCACCCAGGTCTACCTGCGCATGTTCCAGCTGGAGAGCCAGGTGCTCCCACGGTGCTCTGAGACCTCGCCCCCGGTAAGGAGAAGAACACATGATTCACTATTTCAGGATCATCCTGTGGAGACTGAATAAGCAACATGATCACAGTCTAAGATTGTGCTAAAAACACCCCCACAGGACTGTATTTGATGTAACGTTTAGGCTTTAGATGCTTAGCTGAGGCTTTTATCCAAAACAACTAACTAGAGAGGATAATAGGAATGTAATATTGATGGAGGGGGATAAGATTCTGAAAATTGCTGTTATGCATCTCCTGTGTCTGCATTACTTTTTCCTGGTCTCCATCTCCTCACATTGCTTGTATGCGCATTGTGGCTGGATTGCGTCCAGATTACCTACAATTCTGATAACAATGCAAGCCTGACCACTGACATATCTCATTTTTAAGATCCGATAGTAGATTTTTTTTTGCGTCCAGACCTGTAACTAGTGTGTACCGGTGTGATCGGATGACAAAAGTCACATTAAAACGACAAATGTTACCATAGCTATAGATGTCAACTGTTTGTCAATGTGGACTTAACAGCATACCGACTTCACTGTATTTGGAACATAATGTGGATTGATGAAGTTGTTGTGATTAATGGTGAGCTCCCCCTGCTTGAAACAGCCCACAAATATTTGAAGTGAATGCCAAGCTTTTGATGCAAAATTACAGAGGCCTGGAGCCTCAGTGGAAAAGCTTGGCTCTTTTCCACATTGCTGGTTATATGTAAGCCTACTGTGCAAAGATTTAAGTTAAAACATCACTTACAACCGTGTACCACAAAAACAACCCATTGCATTTTCACTCCCATATCAGTAAGTAACTAATTAGATATTTTTGGGACCATAATTAAACAGGCAAACTGCACTGGCTTACTTTTGGAGTTGGGGATGTGCCTAAATCAACCTAAATAGGCCTGAAGGAATAATCAATGGTTTGCAATAGTGCTCTTAGTGAGACATTCAAAGTTTATTTCTCTTGTTAACACTGCAGTGTTTACCTTATAAAAGAATCATAATGAGCTAAACCTTGTGGATGCTTAACTAATATTAAAATAACAATATCCTCATACGTATTTCATCTTCTAAATTCAAATAATTTTACTGTATGTTTATATGTTGTTGAAAAAGTTTACAAATTTAATGTCCAAAAATGCTATACTGTGTGCATATACCATTTTAAACAAAAATATAGTTTGTATCTTGATTGATAAATGAGACCCAGTATGGCTAAATAGTCAACCATTCCTAAAACAATTTGTGATGCTGTGGCAGGACTTTCCTTGCTGTGTTGCGGTAACGTTGTGATAGATATCACCCTCACCACCTTTTACATGTTGATAGTATGTTAATTGTTCCCACTGCTCTCCTGTGTTGCAGTGCGTGATACTGGTGTGTGGTTCTTGGTTTCAGGATGAGGAAAACGAGGACTTCCTGTCCATCAGCCGAGCCATGGAGGAAATCGTAGATGACCCTATAGATTGCTATTGGCTGATTAAGTGCTTTGTCAGTCAGTTCCACACCAAGTTTGGAGACTCGATACCCCATCTGGTAAGTACAAAATTTAGCTTAAGGGTATCTGTAACTGCCATGCTTATTGGGGAAGCATGAATGAACAACTAGGGTTGTATTTATTTGTATGATATACTTATCACTATAAATATCTCTGCTATTGAATGAAAACCTTGGATCTTCAAGTCAGCCTCTCAGGAATTTACGTTAATTAAACAGCCTAATTTTCAAAGTAACACCCATGTATTTTTTTTTTTCTTTTCAAATTACTCATTGGATTTTGAACATGTCATGGAACTTAGAGTTGAAAAACATAAAGGATTGTGGTGTAAACTTGGTGTAAAACTGGTGTTACAAGGTTCTCACATGACAGGGGACTTACTGAGTTACACATCAAACTGTCTTATCTGTGTCAGTATGATGAAGCCTTTCTTGTTCCCCACCACTCTGTCTGGTCTGTCCTGGTGCAGCCCAAGAGTCTGGAGCACTATCTGAGCCAGGAGGAGCCTCGACTCCTGAACCATCTGAAGAACACCGGTGCCTTGGCTCAGCTGCCCTACAGCCTCTGGTTCAGACGCTGCTTTGCTGGCTGCTTGCCTGAATCCAGCCTGCAGAGGTTGGTCTACTGCTAACTGGAGAAACCTGGTCACCACACTTACACAGAGCCCCTTTACAGCAGTGATCTTTAAAACGTTTTCTCTGGGGATACAGATTTTCATAATCCTTTTTACAGCAACCCAAAACTGCTTTAATCTTTAGGCTATTTTGAAGGCTCTTCTAACCAAACTGACCCTGGATTTGCACTACTGACTTATTAGGCTAAAATATTTCACTCAGCCTACCTTGCACATTAGGGATATGAAAAAAATGTGGCCAATAACTAACAATATCAATTTCTGCAGAAAGATTGGGGGACCTAATTTTATGTTCTAGTGACCCACATTTTGAAAACCACTAATATCTTAAAATCACACATAAATAAATATACAAGCTGGCACCTTCAGGCCTTGAGAATGTAGAAATATATGCATTCAAGTCCTATATTCTGTTGACAAAGACCTTTGTGAGTTCTTGACATTGACATCTTCGTACCGGTCAGTTTAGTTGACTCCTTTATGGTTTGCTCAGGGTGTGGGACAAGGTGATCAGCGGCTCCTGTAAGATCCTGGTGTTTGTTGCCCTGGAGATTCTGCTCAGCTACAAGATCATCTTGATGGGTATCAACCGGCCAGAGGGAGTGGTGAAGTTTTTGTGCAATGTGAGTGAATGACAGCGCAGTGTTATTGTCCGCTACCAAAGAAATGCATAGTTTTTGACCATTCTGCATAATACAGTATGTTCTTATTTGACCATAACCCATTATTCACATTACTTGCTCCTTTTCCCATCCAGATACCACAGGAAAACACAGATGCCATTGTGACCAAAGCCATTGACCTGTGGCACAAATACTGTGGCACACCGGCGCATGCTGTATAGCCACTGGATCTACAGACACCACAGAAATCTGGGCTCAGAGATGATGCACCTGCCTGGGATGCATCTGGACTTACCCTTCGCTCCAAAAGAGAAACTCCGACATTAGGCAGGTGGCACCCATGGGGCTTTGACTCTGAATGACTGAACTGGAAACTCATCAGGGTTACCACAGATAAGCCTGGGACTTGGGGAGGCACTTTCTCATATCAACAAGCCAATTCACAGCTTTCCCCAAAGGCTGCCTTGAAGAGACATGTCCTGCTGGGAAAGGGACTTGAGATGGCTTGAACAAAGATAATGGCTACAGAGCAGAATTTGATGCTCAAGCTTATTAATGAAGCATAATCTGTGAATGTCAGCACAGTACCTGTTTGGAAAAGACAGGCAAGCATTAACTGTTATGTTTTTTTTTTTAATAAGTTTCCTTCTTTAAGAAACTGCATACATCATAGAAGACTCACAATAAATTAACAATCACATGCAGTTTTGCTGCTTTACAAAAAAACATTTGAAAAGTTTCACTTTGTTTTTTTATGTACATATCTTATAATTCTGAGAGAATGACATTTTTTTGTCAAAACATTTTAAAAGTACAAGCGTCAGTAACATTACTGACTCCTGTACACAAGCACACACACACACACACAATCATGACATACAACAGAACAACCAGTTCTCCAATAATATGGTCAAACCCTCAATTCATTAACTGTGTATGCACTGTAAACAATATTTGAAAGAAAGGTGGCAAGGTTTCCATATCATTTTGTACTGCCAAAGGTTTGTACAGACAAACTATGAAATACAAAAAACAGTCCATTTACTTGTCATTCAGCAGAGAGTTCGGCAACATTTTCCTGTATCTACAGATAACACACTGTATCAAATGCAACAAGTTAATTTGGCAATTGTTTAATCCCTGTAAACAATACTGTAGGCACAGTGACACAGTGGGTTACAGAACTCTCAACAGCACTCATTCTGGGATGCATCCAAGATTTCAACCTCCACAGCAAGTCAAGTTGCTTTGGTTTAGAATGGGTAGTTAAGTCTGAAACGTCTCAAGTGTTTGAGCTCTTGAATGCAATCCATAAACAGATGGAGAAATATAAAGAAAATCTGAAATTATTGCTCGGTTGATTGTTGTGTATGGGTTAGAAGATCTTAATCGGTACTGTACTGGTTTTGTAGAAAGCATTTTGGGACCTTGATTAGGATCTTTTCTTAGGACATTTTGGCTTTAGATACAGCTGCCTACAACTGCATGAGCTGTTGTAAATATTTTCTTTCCCCTTGTAAAACGAGACAAATGATCCGAGAGACGTAATCTGTGGAAGAAAACTGGAATGTGCCCAACACAAGCATGTCCCCAAACAAAGAGAAGTCGAATTGAGAACGGAAAGTGAGAACATGGTAAAAGGCAAGAAAACAACCCCTGCGTAAATAATGTCCCATCCTCACCTCCTGTCATTCCCATCCTCAATTCCCACATTGCAATTGGCACAGACACTGTATTTGATTCCCAAAAGTCCTGTTCCGAGTGCAGTCTAAAACAAAAGTGCAGCAAAGTAAACATATCACGACCTCTTCATCATTAAAAAAATGACAATAAAAGGCTGTTGAATAACAAGAAGTCTGTAAAATCTCCACTGAGGGAAGAAGCCAGTCGAGAGTTTAATCCATCAGTGCCTCTGAAAGTATATGGTCCCATTCCCTGCAGTGGCACAAGCACACGGGGAGATCTGGAGAACAATAAAAGACGTGATGGTGTTGAGGGCCAGTCTATCAGGTTGAAGTCAACGCCGGTGAGGGTAGCAGTTAGCAGTACGGGGGCAGCAGGTAGCAGTCTAACACTTGAGGCTTTTGTGGGAGTATAAAAGCATGGCCAAGGTCTGACTGGGTAGTTTTATGGCCGATGAAACCTGCAGGACATGGGAAGAGACATTGTTAGAGTTTTTCACAAGCCAAGCTGACGTAAAGTTACATGTGTGAGTGTAACATGCTAATACCTGGTCAGGTGACGACTCGACTCGTGCACCTCCATCTCTGTGCTTTTAAACTCATTCAGCTCCTTCCGTATGGCAGCCTTAACAAGACGCAAAGAACCACATATCAATATATATACAGTATATACAGCATGCTTTAATCCCGAGTATGTCAAATATTCTTGGGCAGTGTTGTGTGTGTGTGCATTAACCTTATCAGCTGCTGTTAGCCGAGTCCAGGGCTTGTCTGCCCTCCTGTCATAGTCCTGAGCTTCGGCTACCTCCACATAGTCACTGAAGCGAATCAGGATCTTTGCCTCCCTCAGCTCCTCCACTGTGGGCCTCTGGCTAAGCTGGGGGGGGGGGGGGTGGAAGGGGAAACGGAGAGGAGAGGAAGAGAGGAGGGGCATAAATCAAATCAGCAGATTGCTCGACTAGCTCCATGCCAAGCAACGCAGCATGCTGAGGACTCTTGTCGATGCAGAAAAGACAGCTGGTGTATAAAGTTAACAGATGCAGCGCAGCAGTACTCTGAAGGTTAGACGGTCATGCATGTGACTGGAATGTTACTGGTTTAGTTCTCTGGACTGGCTTGAAAAATCTGAGACGTGAGTGAGTATTGCTCTTTCATCCGTTAATAACTAATGTAGATGTACCCTTGAGCAAGGCTCAGTGGCAGGCCACACATGGCCCTGCAGTGGAACAGTGGCTATTGTCGCAGAGTGTCTTTTTAAGTGGTGAGTACATCATAAATGGAGGGGCGGCTTGTGTGTGTGTGTGTGTGATTGAGGTTCACTGGGGTAATATATCAACATTACTGTGGCAGCTGTTCTCTACCGTGAGGTAGTCCTGAGGCAATCAGCGAGATGATCGCTCACACAAATGCACACACACACGTTGCACAACAAAGAATAAGAGCATGATGATGTTACAGGTGATGTTATCATAATTTCAACTGGCTGCCATCTGGGGGATGGGGAGGAGGGGATACAGGTCACCATGGCAACCGTGTTCCATGTTTCCAGCTGAGGTCATGTACCAGCCACCCTAATGTGTACAGTGTGTCCCTTGATCAAAGGCTCTCCCTCCATCTCCTCCAATATCTTACCTTTCTTGTTAGGTGGCGTTTGATCTCTCTTTTCTCCTCTTGCTCTTCCAGTTCATTGCGTGCTGAAGAAAGAAAGAGAAAGAGAATGAGTGACAGGTCTAGATCATGATGCATAGTATTTCTTTTTTTCTTCCTCTCTCTCTCTTACTGTATGCGTGTGTGTGTGTGACTTACGCTTGAGTATGTTCCTCTGTTCCAGTTCTTCCGCTGTTGGCCGTTGACTCAACCGCCTGAGAAAACAATCCATGTCAGGAAATCTATCTTATAATAACATTCCTGTTTATATGTGTGTGTGTGTGTGTGTGTGTGTGTGTGTATGTACTTCTAGTTCATCATCATAGTGCTTGACTAGTGTAAAATCTGATGCAATGCAGAACTTGACTCACTGGGCAGACATGCTGACTGTGCATGAGATTTCATTTTTATGAGGTTTTATTTTCTAACTTTATAGCCTTTTGCCTCTGTGAGCCCTGACTCTGAAGTGACACAGTGATTCATGAAACGGACGGAGGGAATGACTGAGGGAGAGAGAAGAGGATAGAAGCAAAAGATGACAAGGGCAATGGAGAGCGGTAGGCTGTAACAAATGATAGGGTCAGAAGAGTAGCCAGCGGAGGAAGGAAATGGTGAGCGGGTTCTCTTTCCTTCCAGAGCTCTTGTATGTTTTGCAAGGAAAGTGCTACTCACTGTATGTGTCACTAGAAAGTGTCCACCACTCACTAGCAAATTGGAAGATGACAATATCACAGCCTTCCACTTTCACTCACTTCAATCCTCTACTACAGACTCCACTCATCTATTTACCTTGCTTCTAGTTCTCCTGTTTCAGCTTTAATCTTTCTTTTTCTCTCTCCCTCTCTCTCCCCCTCTTGAAGAGGCTCAGCTTTGCTTCATCCCTTCTTTATGAAGCATCATCCATCATCTGCTCCTTTTAGCAGCCAGGTCACGTCTACGACAGCCCACATGGGGTAAGGCACTTGCAGGTGACTGGGACTGAACGTGGGGTAGTGTGTATGTGTGTACATAATGTTATCTCATACAATGGTGGCTCAGTGTTGGCAAAAATATCTGCATGTGTCTTGTATCCGGCTCACCGTGTGAGCTTGGTGCCTATTTGTTGGCGTGACTCAAGCCTCTCCTGGTCCGACTGCAGCGGCAGGATATTCTTCTCCTCCAACTCCCTCTTAGATGGACGGTTACTCAGCTTGATGGCCAGAGAGTCCTTTCGCAAAACCTTCATAGCCAGTGTGCCTTCATAGATAACACAACAAAATTAAAATGAATTGGTTATATTAACGTACACTGCCAGCATAGTTGTGCGGATCCAGGTTGCAGAAGTTAAGTGTTTACTTTCCAGCAGCTTACTGCCATTTCATAAGCGGACTGTAAAGAGCTGAGCCTGTATAAATAGTTCATATCCATAATGCCCTTGTGATCAATAATTCACAACTCTCATTATGAACTACAGCCCGGAGTGCTTCTCAGGGCATTTGCAAAAAGGATAGTCGTGTGACTTGTTTGCCTGTGCAAACACACGCAAACACACATACTGACACGCACATATGCATGCACCATGCACATGTGTATTGTAATTATGACAGGCGACTGTTACATAATACACACTGACACCGTTGAGCCATTTTTGGTCGTTGATTGGTCACAGTTGAGTCAACACATTACCATTTTAGCGAGGTGAGCTCAGGTCAATGCATAGCTCTGGATAAACAACCCCAGGAGCTGGTGGACGGCTCCAAAAACTCAAAAACACCCCGGAAGGAAAGAAAGACACCTACTTGTAAACAGTGTATCATCATCATCTTCCTCATCATCTTCCTCTTCCTCATCCTCGTCTTCCTCTTCCTCCTCATCGTCCTCCTCCTCTTCCTCGTCCTTGTACATACCGGGCAGGTCCTCGTAGTCCGCCTCGTTGGGAAGGTTCTCTTTGTCGTCGTCACACTCGATCATCACCGTGGGAACAGGGTGCATCATGGAACTGGGGTTGGTGAGAAAGGGGCAAAGGTCAGAGTCAAAGGTCAGAGTCATTGTCACGTGAAGTGGGTTTAGCTTGTTAGGTAAAACAACACAGGAGGGTGGCTAGCTAGATGGTATGTAAGAGTGTGATTCCTGTATATAACTTTGGAGTGTAAAACAGGAAAAGAGGATGGAGGGGGTGGGGTGGGGGCGATCAGGTCACATGGTATCCTGTAGATCTCCCACAGCACCAAAGCCACACCACATTGGCTGGCACATGCACTAGGAACCTCAAGGGAAATGCCAGGGGTAAAATAAGTAGGTTTATTTTGATTCTTTGCTTGGCTTTTTTTGCATCAGCAGGCCCACATAGAGTGAAATGCTTCTTTGTCCCTCTGCTATGTAAATCAAATGTGTTTTGTACAGAGACATTTGTTATTGTCCCTTTGCATAATTTGGCCTGAAAACATATCCAGTCATGGAGTTCACCAAAAATCACAACTCTGCAAAAAAAACGTATCACTTGAAAGAATATCAAGTGTCACCCAGTCAGGAAAATGGCAAGGCTTAACTGGCAACTGCAAAAGAGAAGCAAGTCTCCAAAAAAATGTTTCTTGAAAGAGAGTTATCTGTGAAAACGATATCTAAAAAGGACAGGAGAAAACCTAGTGGACCCTTTAGCCTTTATCGCTAAATGGATAATTGAAAAGAGAGCCGAGGAGCAAACAACACATGCTGAGAGCAGAGCCTGGCCGGCAGAAAATCACCTCTCAGACAGGCAACCAATCATGCTGATGGATGTTGAGGTGTGGGGGTGTGGAGGGGGTGAGATGTGCCGGATACATTCCCATTAATCAGAGATCGGGGGGGGGGGGGTTGATAACACAGCGTTTTCCATGTGTGATGTTATGTCTGAGTGCTGACGAACTGTGTCTGGCAGTGGCTGAATCTGAAAATGCTTTGCTGAACTCCCTACATGCATTGCAGCAAGGAGTTGCTAAGACTGCGTCATTTTGTATTCCACAGTAATACCAAAGTACAGCCCTTTCTACAGCAAGGTATTCATCTCATTCTCTTTCTGTCATCCATCTGTGCTCCTAATTTCACCTGTTTGATTAAAACCTTGGACAGCTTCACCAGATGCTCAAACATGACCCATCACATTAATGTAGGCGCATCAGCCAAAGGGCGAGTAGAGCAGTTAGGGTCTTGCTGTCTGTATCTGAACCCCTACATCGTCTACATCGTTTGATCCTCACCTCTCAAACCTCTGCATGGTGAGGGCCAGGGTCTTATTGAGTTCCTCTATGATTCGGCTGGAGGGGTGGAGAGGAACGGGCAGCGTCCCGTACTGCAGGGAGTGCCCGCCCAGCGCAGCGTGGCTTGGAGGGCCGGGGCACTTCTGGAAGGCGAGGGGCGAGGGCTCCATGCTCCCTGCAGGCACGCAGATCATGAGCTTCTTTGGAGGTAGAGGAGGAGATAACTTCATCGACATACACGGCAACTTCACGGGGGCACCGTCTGCACCGGGAGAGGGAGGACATGACAGGCTTAGACTTGCATGCACAGACGCAATTGAGAACGAACGAACGAAGGAAGACGAACACACGGACCTGTCATGTGATTAGGCAGCCTGTTGAAGGGTTTGGGTGGCAGCGCGGGCGGCTGTTTGTGGAGCGTAGGAGGTCTGGAGAGCGTCGATTCAGCGCAGTCACCCAGATACACAGTGGACTTCTTCGTGGGAGGAGCCTGGTTGGATTTCTGGGTGTGGTCCTGTTGACACACCCCCTCACCAGGCATCTGGAACTCCAATGTACCTGAGGAGAGAAAAAAAAAAAAACAGTCAGAGGCCACGATGCGTTAAGGTGAGGGAAGGTGAGGAAATAATGGTGCCAATTAAGGCACCGATGCCTACCTACGGCTCCTTCCATGAGCTCAGTGCCTTCACACTCTGACAGGCCAGAGCCGAGCACAGGAGAACGACCATTCTCCAACTTCACCTCCTCCCGCACAGCTGGGGCCGAGCCATCTACACAGGAGGAGACAGAGAGGAGAGGAGAGGAATAGGAGGAGAAAAGGAGGAAGGGAGAGAATCAAAGACGGACAGGTGGAAAATTAGCAGAAGATGGACGAGGCAGTGTTGCATAGCTGTTTTTGGTTCTACAATAAATATATTACACTCTATGTTTTATTCTGAGTTCCCTGCTATATCACCTCTGCTCCTCTGGACTCTCACCTTTCTCATAAACCTCCTTCAACACCCCTTTCTTGATCAGCTCTTCTCTGCTCTGGCGAGTGGACATCTTCCTCTCCAACACTGTGGGGGCAGACAGGACATGGTATTGTCAAAAAAACAAAATCAAAAACATGAGGCCATTTGTATACCAGATACCAAGAACTTTATTAGTGTTTAGGAATGTGTTACCCTCCAGTAGACATCTGTTTGGGCTTGCTGCCTGCATCATTATTGCTAGCTACCTACTAATAATCTTGTGGCTAAACAATCTAGCTACACACAAGCTGCACTGCCATGATTGGTAGTGCAGCCTCCTCTGGGAGAGAGATTTACGAGCTTTAAGCTACATTATTCTGGTGTTCAACCCAAACAGCTGATATTGGCAACAGTGTAGCTGGACAGAGCAGCATTCTATGATGATAGGACTTCATTTATTCATCTCTCTTAAAGCATTGAATTACTTAGGCGATATTGCAATCAGACACTTTTAAACTACATCTCATTTTCTGTTTAAATGTATTATCGGATTACCACTCGCTTTCACTGTCAACCACATGGTAGCCCTTTCATGGCATTGAGCCCATGTATTTTAGCATATGGGTGAAAGTGTCATGTGCCAACGCATATGTGCCCTTGCACTTTGTCAGTTTTCTGTACATGTGTTACCTCCATCTGGTGTTTTTGATAAGGTGGAGAGCAAGTGATGCACAACCTGTACCTAAGTTATCTACATGGGTAAGGTGACGCACCTCTGCATGCCTTGACACTTTCTGTAAATATGTATGACCTTCTGTAGACCCGGTAATGCATATAAGATATACTTATTGGCACATCCTGTATATACACTGTGAATTCACATATTTGTCCATATTATTTCTTCATATTTTCTTTCTTTTTTCATCTGCTACATCTTGAGGTCTTCATACTTACACATTTTTTTTTTACTTACACATACTACACATACTTTTGGATTCTCATACAGTACATATCTATCTTTTATTTCTCTGTCTTGATTATGCTCAACCGCTATTAGTTTGCACACCCTGCATACATACTGTTATTCACATATTTTAGAGTTTTTATTCTTCTAGCTTAAGTGTTGTAATCGTCAGCTGCATTATGTTTACGACCCAGTTTCCCCACGGGGATCATTTGAGTTTCATCTGATCTCATCTTCTCAGAGACAGAGACTTCTCTTTTCTCTTCCCCTGTCACCCAACATTTTTCTCGTGCCAGTTTTAGCTTTGCGCCTGGAGTTGTTTTCAACAAGTTAGCTGGATTTAGGGCATGTGAATATTATCCACAGCAAAACACAGGATGATAGCATCAGCCAATTACCCAAAGACCAACGGTTAATCCAAAAGGTGAGAAAACAATATGGACCATTGTGTGAATAACAAGGCATCTCGGGGTTGATAGCATTTTGTAAGCTGCAGGTCTGACTCAACAAATGGAGAAGGAGTGACATGTCAGGATATATGCAACCATAAATGCATCCAACTTTGTACAGCCAAAATCGCAACTGCGCTCCAAACCTTTGTATATTTTATCTTTTTTAAAGGGCCCCACAAGATGAAGTGGTGCCCTCAGGATGTTATAGTACGGTAATGGGTAACCGTTTAGCAACAAAAAGAAAAAACAGACATTTACTCATAAGCTAACATAATAGGGCTGATGTTGTTTTTCAAAACGCTTGCTCAATAATCAACAAAGAAGCATGGTCACTTTCTCTGGATCATACATTGCCCACATAATTTAATGCATCATAACGGAATGATGGCAAGAGTCCAGCGATAACACATGGTACACACAACATGTCCATCCATCTGTGTGTGTGTGTGTGTGTGTGTGTGTGTGTGTGTGCACTGTACATGTATGTGTGTGTGTGTGTGTGTTATTTAGAAGCACGGAAAGGAGGCATCTGTCAAAAAAAATTTCAAAACTGCTCCGACAGCTGGGGGACCAGCTTGGACGAGGACAAACACTCCTCAACCCTCTGCTGTATGTCTGTGTGTCTGTGTGGAAGCAGGAAGAGGATGTAGCAGGGGCCAGCCAGCTGAAAATTATACAGCTTTCATTTCTCCATTCAAAATAAAATGCTTCCCTGTGTGTCGTAGCTTAGCACTGGGCGCATATTATAGCTCAGAGCCCACCTTACATAACAACATACACATTACCTCAGCGACTGGGGACAGCTTCCCTCCAGAGGAAGATCTAATTCATTATAAGGGTGGTACGCTGGCATGATGGTTCACAGACAATTACCATTTAAAACCAATCTGGATCTGCAGTGAATGTTAATTATCAACTCTCAACACAGCCGCTGTGCTTGCATTTCAGATGAATACTGTGATTAATATTTTGGAGTCATATTCTGTTTTAACTGAGTAAAATATATATAAATTAAGGAAATAAACTTTCCAATTTGTTTCACTCTTACAGGGACTCTGGATCCTCATAGTTTATCTGATTCTTGGTACGTCAAGCACAAAAACACATTTATAAGAAAGTGCACACACACACTCAGATGATGACTGATGATATTGTTATCTCCGCCAACAAAGTTAGAAGAAAGTTATGTTTTCATCCCTGTTTGTCTGTTTGTTAGCAAGATATCTCAAAATGTAACAAATGGATTTGGATCAAATTTGGTGCACAGATAGCCCTCTGCCCAAGGATCAGTTGATTAGATTTTAGTGATGATACAGATCTGATTTCCGCCATAGACAGATATTTTTTTTTTTTAGCCATAAATATTATGCTGCGTTCATGTGCTGGTGGGAAGAGCTACTCATAACTCATGCAAGCTCCCCACTAAAAAGCTAATCCTCCTGTCAAACAACAGACTGTCCAGTGAGAACCAGGCTTGGCCACCAGGAGCAGCTGACCTGGGGCCTCCCAGTGCAGATCCTCCCTTACATAACCACAATCATACACAGATCTTGCCTGCATCGCCTATACCAGCCCCCTGCTCTGCAGCACAGCACCTCCATTCTCCCATTCATCAATACTTCCTCATTAGGAGCAGCAGGGAGACATTTATCTCCTGTTGGAGATGTGACAGCGGAGCGCACTACTGGTGAAGCCAGGGTGGGGCCTGGAAAGGGGTGGTGGCAGGGATATGGTGGTGTGGCAGAAATGACACCAGGGTACAGTGTTTTGGTTCTCACCGGCAGAGGTCTGCTTGAACTTCTCACTCTTCTTCTTCCTCCATTTCCACGGCTTAAAGAGACGACCCAGAGTGGCAAATTTGCTCCGCCGTCGAATGGGAGGTGTGTGTGTGCCTGGTACCAACGAATCGGAGCGCATCGCGGCCAGTCTCTCCACTTCCTCAGCTGGAAAAGAAAACAGGACCAACAGGTTCATTAACAAGCAGATAAACAACACTAATATATGCATTTTTCTGCTATTTGCTTGCTGAATTTGCAGAATTTTCTTTTACATGTTGCAAATGCACTCTATGATACAAAAGAACGAATTTATGTAAATTACAACAAATTATATGACGTTAATTTATCTAGAAGTCCCCGCACATTATTCTCAGCATTAAATAGAGACACTGTAATAGAGATGATGTAAGATGCCCCACCCCCAATGATTCATTGGATGAATGCAACACCCAAGACCTGAGAAGAGATTTCTCAAATGAAATCAATCCACCACACCCATAAATTTAACCTGTCACATCCCTACTGAGGGTCAAAATCAATTTTGACTTAAACCGATTTTTGCTACTGGAAAATAAGAATCTGTATATTATCACAAAGTTATACATATCAAGTCATTTTATATATTTAGAGGTTAATGATAGGTAAGATAATGTGTTAATGTAAAACCTAACTCAAGTCTGAATGTGTGTGTGTGTGTGTGTGTGTGTCTGCATGCGTTTTTAATATTTTATGAAAAGGCTTTATAAGATGTTAAACGTCCATTTGAAGTTGTTTTCCATGGTGATTTACAAAAACAAATCAAGTTTAATAATGGGCTTCTTGAATCTGGATGTACGTTTGTGCAAAAAGATCACTTATAATCTTAAACATAAAAGTAATGCTTTTTAGTTAGATAAGGCTGCATTCATTTTCTTATTCTTTTACATTATTTAATTATCTTTGAATCAGATATCAAGGGAAAGATGTTCCCTGAGGGGTGTACATAGACAGTCAAGTTTATTTGTGTAGCCCTTAATCACAGTTACAGTCTCATAGGGCTTCACAACGCCCACATTATGAAACAATAAATGAAAAGCAACACCACTCAACCTTAGACTCTCAGTGAGAACAAGGAAAAACTCCCACGAAAACCTCATTAGGATAAAAAAAAAAGTAAGAAACCTAGGGAAGACACAAACTGAGATCCTAATACCTTCCCCTCTACCCTAACAAAATGGAACATAAAATACACAGAACAGAATAAGAGCGTTTGGGTGAACGCCTGTACTAAATTCCTACACAAGTATTCATTTACTAAGCAAGAACATCACATTGTTTTGAGGGGAGTGGTGTCTTGGGCTCCTCTGCCTGGCCTTTTTCATTCACTCTCTCTTTCTCTCTGAACTGTAATTCACTCGGCCCCACTGGGAGATGCCAGCGCGTTTGAAAGTAATCATGCTGGAGGCTGGTCTATATAGCATACTCTAGTTTTCCATTTTAAATTTCACTTTTCCCATTACACACCACATCCTGCTCTGAGAGACGGAGTGTTCGGAAAGAGGGCACGATGCCTGTGCCAGCGGCAATGAAACAAAAAAAATCAACATTTCAGCAGGCATTAATGGATGTGCACACACATGCTCCAACAGACACAGATACACACATTCACACACACACACACAAACACAGATTGTGAGTGTCAAAATAGTGCTTGGCCTCAGCATATTTCTTGTTGAGTTAGGGCGTATTTTATAATCCGTGTAACCAATATGCCTGAGATATACAGATGGCAATGGCAGAACGTACATGTGAAATAGGAGTAGAACAGATCAGATTCGACCTGAGATGTGCCTAGGTTGCCTGGTAGTTGGAGACCATCAGGTGACAGAAAAGTCACAGGTTCAATCACCATAACAACCAGCGTCAATCCCAGCCAAAGTGTCCTTGAGCATAACATTGAACAAACATCTAACTGTTCTAAGAGTACCACCGATGGCTGACCCTGCACTCTGACTCCTAATGGATATACTGTATGTGTGCATGTCTTGGAGGATATGCAAAGAAGAAATTCTACATACACTGGAAGGATGCTCAAATGAATGATTGAAATAAATAATAACTAATCAGCAAACCAGCCATATAATCAACAACTGACCAAACAAACAATAATCTAAAAAGTAGCTGAAAAGGACGCCAGCAGTAGAATGGAAAACAAACTGATTCTTTTGAAAAACAGTAAACCCACATGCTGATAGGAGGAGATGATCGATGACATTTGTACCAGCTCAACAACTACCATCTAGGGCATTGCTGTAAAGACAGCATGGCTGCTCAATAAACCTTCTTTCAATAAAAACAAAAAGGTTAAAAGAATAGTTCACCTAAAGCTGAAATTTCAGTCATTTTCTACTTACCTCTATGTCAGTAGAAACTACATTGACGTTCATAGGACCACCAAATTCACAGCGAGTTAGATCACATTTCTCAAAACAAGCCAACTGATCGCTTTGCGTGTCCAAAAGTCCAATTTTTAGCCTATCTCCTACATTTTCCTCACTGACAATGCTCTGGTTGCACATGCAACCCTACAGATAATGAGGGAAATATTGGACTTTTGGACCCATAGTGCAATCGTTTGGCTACAAAACAGTTTGATTATGTTGAACAATCTGTTTGGAGAATTATGATGGACATTTTATGCAGTTTTTGGAGCTCTGTCTACTTCAACAGTTCAAGAGAAAGCTGAGATGGAACACATTTGCTGTGTGTTTGGTGGTCCTACATACTTCAATGGAGTTTTGACCGATATAGGGTGAGAAGATAATGACTGCATTTTTTATTTTGGGGTGAACTATTGCTTTAAGAAAATGTCACAGGCTTTGGGGCCATTTGAGAGAGCATACACTGATTAGCAAGGTGTCCTCTCGGCTTATCTTTCCCTGTGTCAAAAAGCATATAGGTGTTTACACTGGCCTTATCTAGCCCCCTGCTGTGGAGTGAGACAGGCTCTGAGTCAGATGGCTTGAGCTCACACGGTGGGGCTACATTCTTTCACTCAGACCCTGGGCTTGTTATCTTAGTGCTGGATCAAACGACTCTACCTCACAAGTTAAACAACTCAAAGTAGCCCCACAGTGGCAGTGGTGATAGATGATGCTGCGTGGATGATGACTGATACACTAAATGTCTTGGTGCTTTTAGAAGTGGACCAACGGACTAGATTACAAGAGGAACAAAAGAAAACACAAAACCACCTACAAAATGTATCCAAGCCTTTACTGTTCCACAGTAAAAAAAAAAAAAAATTAACAAAAATAACTCAAACCTCTCTCATCAAGACCTAGCCTATTTTATACACCTCTACAGGATTTTCTATGGATGTAAAACAAACTCTTCCCATACGAAAATGAACTATAGTAGGCCTAATCCTATAATGATTTTTTTAAGATAGACAAGACACAATTATATCACAGCAAAATTATAAACTATATATAACCTGAATATTATAGTGACACCGTATGCTTTAAAAATACATAAAGTTCTGTCACTATAAACTCACTACTGAGAGTCCCTAATAAGAACATTATAGTGTTTTTTGTATGAAGTTACAGGACTGATCTCAGCGCTGCTCCTGCGCCCCTGGTGCTGTAGCGCATATTTTCCCCGGCAGGCAGGGAGCGGTCACCGAGAGATGCCAATAAAAACGAAGCACAAACCCTCTTCCTCTCCTCCTCTTCCTCACCCCATGCACATAACCCAACTTATTCCTCTCACCCTCCAGCGGGTCCACTCCCCGGCAGTTGCTGCATATGTGTTTGATCTCCTTGCCTATCTGGCAATGGATTATGAACGGCATGTTGTTATTTGCAGCGGGCTGTTGCTGTTGCTGCTTGCCGTCGGCGTTACGGGACTTCATCCTAACCAGGCAGAAAGCTCTCCTCTTCCTCGGCTTCTCCTCGGACACGGGCACTGTTGAAGATGGCGCGTCCGTCTGAGATAAGGAGCCGTACCATGGACGCATCACATCGCCTCCACAACCCGCCATATTTGCAGTGGTCTGCAGGGTTGGAGGTTGGACCCTCTTATCCTCTCGCCCTCTGCTCCGGTGAAGAGAGGGGGGATTTGAAACGGTCCTCTGCTCGGTCCGCCAGCGTCAAGCTAGCCAGCCGGAGTAAAAAGCAACACTTCCGTTTAAAACATGCAAAATAAAACCCTTAATGCCTTATTGTTGACGAACATAACGTGTTGCAATGTTTATGTAACACAACCAACAATAGCCCAGAGCGAAAATACACAATATATTTAAGCAAGAATCTGTTGTAAATGAAAATATAATCGCTTTTTTCCCCCAAAATGTCCTCCTCCTCACAGCATGTATTCATAGCCTTATACGCCTCTGTCAGATGTCATATCGGCTAAGCCTGCAGCGGCCAGAAATACACAGACTTAATTGCGAAAAAAAACGTATAACGTTACTAGAAAACCTGGAAGGACGTGTAATTTTGAAAATTCTATTTTAACCTACAGTGATGCGATTTTTGTTGCTCTGTACACCCCAATACTTATTTTTATTTATTTTATTTTGAAGGTAAAATAGCCTTACTTCCTGTTGTACTCTGGCTTTTCTAGGGCTTTTCTTTGTCAGCTTGACGCAGCTCTACGGTCCTCAATACTAGAATGGACGACCCGCCCCTTCCACGCAGCTAACCAATCCTGGGTCGCTGTTGCGCGTTGTACTAGCGACGTCAGCCAATGAGCTTGAAGCGCCGGGAGATTTAGAATATAGAATGAGGCTCACTGCAAAATGAGCGATGTGTAGAAAATTTACAGGTCTGAAATGACCATCTATAAATTACACCGAGTCATGCAACTAACATTTATATCTTTGACAATAAAAAACACGAGAAAAGGCATTTAACGAACACAAATAGAGACACGCGCGTGCACAAAAACTCTTCCAATTAGTTACAGCCTCCCTCTGTGTGTGTGCGTGCGTGTGTGTGTGTGTGTGTGTGTTTGTGTGTGTGTGTGTTCGTGTGTGTGTGTGTGTGTGTGTGTGTGCGTGCGTTGAAATTGATACTGGTTGGCTGCTGTGGCCTGACGTCACCAGAGGCCAGAGGGAGAAAAAAAACAACAGAAGGCTGCAAATGGATATTCCTTTGGTTATTTAGTGTTTCCACCACCTTTAATTTAATAGCCTACAGGCCAATAAACCAGCTTAACTCCCACTGACTGGTATAATTAGCACCTATCATGGCCCATAGCATTTGTTAACACCACTCATGGAATTTGTAACAAATCAGGAAATAATCAGGAATAGTCCCTCTTTTTAAACTCGACCCCTAAATGGCTTCTGTTCTGTGAAGGCAATAAAGGGTCACAACTTGTAGTTAGGAACTACTACCAGCAGGTGGAGCTCAGTTCTAGGAAATGAGCAGAGCAGTACACAAATTTTTTTCTCTCTCTCTCTTTCCCTCTCTCTCTCTCTCTCTCTCTCTGTCTCTCTCTCTCTCTCTCTCTCTCTCTGAAACGAAACAGTGACAAGCTGCAGGGTGCAGAGGATAGGAGGAGTCAGTGTCTAATCAGAGCTGACTCACTCTAATCCCCTTCATGTTAGATAGAATAGTGGATGGGGTGCATGGGTAGACCAAGCTGTGACTGTGTGTGTGTGTGTGTGTGTGTGTGTACGCGTGCGTGCGAATGAGTGTCCAATTTGTATGGCTAGGCTGAGGACATGAAAGCGTGTACAGAGCATTTTTTTGTCTTTTCAGTTGTTTACAGAGTGCATGTGTTGAAGTGCATGTGTTTTACGTAACAGTAAGATCAAAAGCATCCACAGCGTTTTCCCTTGTGCGCTGACTTAAGCAGACGATGACTCATGGAGGCTTTCAAATTCAAAGTACAAGGCTGTGTATACCAGATGAAAGGGCCACAGTTTAGAGAACAAGCCTCTGGTGTGGCATGAGTCCTTCTCCTTCAATGTTAGCTTAGACAACATATCATTAACAGCTCTCTCAGCTGCATGATATTTCTTGAGACAAAGACCCTTCTACATATAGCTTTCCTCAGGATGACAAGACATCCGTCCGTATAAAAGAAGAGATTTGCTTCATTCACAGCCCCATAATGAAGACGATGGTTTAAGTCACATGCTTGACTGAAATGGCCCTGGCCACAGGTTGAGGAAACACGGACTAAACAAGGAGGAGAATCATTGCTCTCCTAATCCTTCCTTATCTAGTGTTTTCACACGTTCTCCTTTCTCTACTAAGCCTGCCTGTCTCATTCTGATGACTAGCCTAATTCAATACCACTCTTCGGCTGTCGGTGCTTTCCCTAATGAGAAGGAGACTTGAGATCAGAGCAATGGTGGTGTGAGGCGAATCAATAAAGCCATGGACTCTCTCAATCTCTCTCTGTCTCAACACACACACACACACACTTATGCCTCATGTGATTGACAGCCAAGGTGGTGGGGTCTATAGGGAGAGCAATCTATGACGACTGGGTTTACCTCACATTATAAAGAAGTGCCTAATAATGCATACATCTATTAAGTATTATAAGGATATTCATAAATAGTTACAGTGGTTCAATATGTTTATTTATTAATACACATAATAGCTCATAATACTTTATAATAATACCCAGACTAAATTACAAGTGATGGCGCAATTTCATATTTGCCTCATGAATATACCTGTTAGATCTTCTAATGTTTATCAGTAGCACAATACAATCTGTAGTTGTAAGTCTTAAAGTAATACCGAAGGTTTATCCAAATCCTGAGGCAATCTATGTTATTTGCAAAAATCTAATTTATGAAATGAACACTTGAGTATTTCAATATTCCAACCCGAAGCTTATTCAAAATATGAAACAAGCATGCACGCACATTCTGAAATGCTCAGTAGTCTAATTAGCTAGAATTTTTTGTTCTGCTTTGCCATATTTTTGCCTCTATCCTTTGTTGTGCCTGTTCATTCATTCATTCATTCATTCATTCATTCATTCATTCATTCACTATACTTTATATCACTGACAGACAGAAATGAAAAGAAAGGCAAGCCAACACAGAAAAAAGATAAAGAGGATGGAAGAGAACAGAGTCCACAAAATCCAACTGGTGCACTCACCTCAAAGAGCGTTGTATTTACTATTTTATACTAGTTTTACATATCAGGCACAGATGAGGGGCTCAGTGGGGGCAGAAGGGTTTGGCAGGGTGCTGCTCCATGTGCTGCTGAGAGCAAATGGACTTCATGCCTGAATGTGTCTGACAAGTCTGAGCGCCTGCAAATAAACAACCAGCATTGCAGTGTATCAACACACACACACACACAGACACACACACACACACATACAAACACTCACACACACATGCAAGCACGAATGCACAGACAGTGCGAGTGCATGCATACACACACACACACAGGCTTGTGCGAGTGTGCGTGCACCAGCTCCTTAGACCACAGGTGTGCCTGTCACATCAGAGACGGCACACTTAGAGACGGAGGGGAAACAGCAACAAACACTACAGAGCTTCATCCTTCATAATTTAACGAGACCCTCTAGTATTGTATGGTGTCAAAATAAAACACCCTGTTGCTGAATCTTCCCTTCCATACACTACCAGTCAAAAGTTCACACCTGATTGAATGTACTATGTTTTTCATTACCGTAAAGCCATTTTGATCTAAAGGCTTATGCTTATATGCTTGAAATTTGTTTTTTTTTTAGACAAATATAAATAGTGAAGTTGATGCCTGTGTATGAATTTCTTTCCAAAGCATTTGCCTTTCCATCAAGGCAAAGGGCGGCTACTTTAAAGAATCTAAAATATAAGATAGTTTTGATTTGTTTAACAGTTTTTCGGTCACTGCATAATTCCCTTTGTGTTATTTCATAGTTTTGATGTCTTTACTGTTGTTCTAAATTGTGGAAAATAGTAAAAATAAAGAAACATGTGGTGTGTCCAAAGTTTGACTGGTAGTGTATATGTGATTGTGTTATTGATCCAGAGGTCATGTGTCTGGGTCTCTCCATCTGCACGACTGCAGCTCTGCACTGACTCTGTACCGAAATGCCAGATCAATAGCGGCACCGTTGCTGATGCCCTGACTGATGCCAGCTCACTGTTCTTAGGCCAAACTCGTCTTTATTTAGTGCTTGTTCCAAGGGCTGCTGACTGTAACATACAGATACAGCAATTGTAATTCCGACTTTTTAAGGATTGCTCCACTGTTGCTCTACCCATGAGAGGAATTGCTCAGAAAATGTCGGATAGTGTGGGAGACTACAGTTGCTGCTGTAGTGTTCAAGTTCAAGTTTGGGTAACTAGTGTCAATAGGATCTCTATGATCTCCTTGCCGCTCTTACATTGGACAGCCTTCCCTCTCTCACATTGACCCTCTTGTCTATTTCCGATGACTGTCCATTACCCCACATATCTCCTATTCATCTTCTCTGGGCCTCGGTCTACATCGGGCAAAAGAGATTAATCATCCTCTGGCCTTGATGGTGCTGCTAATTTAGGCCCCGAACTGAGAGCATGAACCTGACAGAGATTTAGTATGTAAAATTAATGTGCTGCTCTGCCGCCAAGACAGATAGGTGGAGACCTGCTGCTTGGAGTCTAAAACAAGACTCACTCTGCCATTTCATCTCTATCGCTCTGCTCCATCAGTTCATCTTTCCTCATCTACTGTATTTCTGATTAAGACGCTGACTGCTGCAATGCTGTGGAATAATCGCCATGTCTAATCTGAAGGGGACACACACACACACACATTTATCTGGGTGTTCCTGGGTACCAACATGTTAGATTGTTGCTGTGTGGAAGCATCCAATAAGCAGAGTGGATGGAAGGGGCTGAGCATGCAGTGGTTTGTAGATAATTAGCTCCGCAGCAGGGCATAGCCTAATTCACTCCTCTCCTCGACTTAACAATATCCCTCTTCAGGAGACAGACAGTGAGCCAGCTGTGGCACAGAGAGGTGGCTTCCACTGGCCTCTAGTGAATAAAACACACAGGCTAGACAAAATTGCCACCACTCCAAGACAGACAAGTCTTCACACAAATACCCAAACATCGTCGCTGTCGGGTGAAAACCTCGTACCTCCAAAATGTCAGCTTTTTAGAAACAGAAAAAAACAACAGGAAAGCATATTTGTTTTTATCTTGACCATCATGTATTTTTGGTTGTATCCAATGGGATTCAAAAGGGATTCAGAATTTAGAATTTTCTCAACCCACAGAGGACCAAGATATCCTTCAACTGAAGTTAAAACATGAACATCAGCAAAATTGGAGTCATGAGGTGTTCACATGACAACAGTGCATGGTCTCCCTTGGTCTCTCTCTCTCGTGCTCCGTCTGTCTAGAAATGTGTTGGCATCAACACAGCACCAAACACTCGGGAACAGCGCTAAATAATGTGCGATGTTATTAGGAAGGACAATGGAAGTCTGTGAGTAGAGAGAAAACAGAATGTTCAATGTATCTTTCCCCCTCTACCCTTTCTTTATCTCATTCTCTCCTGCTGCCTTTCAGTGTTCAAATGCCTCAACTTCTTCTTCTTCTTTGTCTCTCTCTCTCTTCCTCTCTCTCTCTCTCTCTAGCTGGACCCTCTATGTACTGAATTAATACAAAGTGACAGAACAGCAGAGCCTGTAGGACAGTGTGTGTGTGTGTGTGTGTGTGTGTACATCCCTGAAAATGTGTGAATGTGAGACTTGGCATATCACAGGGATATGAGTCACCCATCTCTCTCTTTCTCTTCCCCTGTCCTCTCCCTCCTCTCTTTGTGTCCCCCCCCTCTCTGTCTGTCTCCTGCCATCTCTATCCAGCTCATCTGCTCTGATGGGTGGCCTTCACCAATAGCGATAGCATGCTTAAAAGGAAAAATCCACCCTAAAACACGTCAACACAAACAAATACAGCTATTGGCAAAGCACTTTGCATTTCTGGATCCATTTTGTTGTTTGGTGGTGTATTTGTCTGATTCCTATGGATAACTGGCCAAATATAGATGCCCTGACGTCATGTCAAGATATTTCCAGCACATATACAATGGAGTTTAATACCTGAAACATTTTCAACTACCTAGAGAGCAAGGGCTTCTATAGACTCACCATTTTGCACCAATGTTCAACAATCATACAGGGAGAAATCCATCATAGAAGAGGCAGAGATACCAATTTCACCACTGACAGTAGCCTAAATAGACCAGAATGCAATGCAGCCACAAGACATGTTGCAATTTGAGTAAGGGGCATGACTTTAGCATTTTCTCGACTGGAAAAACTGTGCTATGCTATCGCTATTGCTATTGCTCTCTCCACCTACATGTAGGTGTCGAAAAGTATTCTGGAAAACGTATGAAATCGCTGACTGAAGTTAAAGTAGATGAGACAGGTGGAGGCAAAGGGGGTACAACAAAAAAGGTAAATGACAACACGTCATCACAAAATAACGCACAGAACATCACATATTGATGATATATAGCTGAGACCTTCCAACTATCGACTATGAGTGTGAACTTGGGTCTGAGTCATAACCCTTACTTGGCTCAGGGTTTCCCTCTTAGTACAAGGGCCGGCTTGTCCACGCTGAATGGATGGACCCCCATGCCAGTAGAGGAAGAGTGGGCGTTTTGTGTGGCTGATGGGAGGCAGCAAAGCGGTGGAAGTACTCCTCTGCATTGCAAGCTATTGCACTTCCTCCCTCTGCTTTTGTATTCTGCCCAGGTAGTTCTGGCACTCTGCTCAAGGTCTGGCTAATGCATGCAGATAGTGATGATGCATGTGCATGAGAGAGAGAATGAGCAAACGAGAGAGAGACAAAGAGACAGAGTATTACTCAGAGGGCAGGAGGTGTTTTGTGTGTGTGTGTGTGTGTGCCTGTGTGCAATATTACCAGCATATTCTATGGTCAAGAGCCAACTCATACTGCTGTTTCTTTTTAACTAAGCCCCCACGCCATCCTCTCCTTCTCATCCTCCTCCTACTCTTCCTGCTCCTCCGCCTCCTCTCATCCAGCCTTCTCTTTCTCAGTCTCCCATTCAGATCTGTCTTAGTGCACTGTGTGTTTGAATGAGAGCGTGGTAATGACTGCGCCGTGGTCTTTGTGAGCGGGGCTAAGCTCTAACCCAGCTGACCTGGATTTCCATTGCTGGAGAGCAGTGCTGCCCGGGCGCTGGACTGGTTCAAAGAGATGGAACACAGTAGAACCTCGTTTGTCCAAACAGACCTGGTCTAATGAACAGGCAAGAGGACCGAAAATAATGAAAAGCTTTTCTACTGATGTCGTGCAATTGTTGGAGTTTCCTGCAACTTATAACAGTTCCTCCGCAAATTAGACTGTAGAGAATTTCAGGCTCTGTGCATACATGTTTTATGTTTTGAAAAACTTGGGTCCACAATGTTGATTCATTTCAGTGGTTTTTTAGAGATTTGATACATTCCATTCCTCCCAAACAACCTCCACTCCCACAGGAAAATAAGGGTAAATGAGGTTCAACGTCCAGCAGTACAGAGCTGATTCCACACTGTTAGCAATGGCAGCCAGTTGAGAAACAGACTGTGGTGAAATCATCTCAGTGTGGCTCTGTACTGTATGTGGCTGGAGAGGGTCACACTCAACAGAGCAACAAACCGTCTGGTGAAAGCCACAGCGCCCGTGAGCCTCGATAACTCTTGTTTACTATACCCAACACCCAAACACACCCGCCTCCCACACACATATGTACACCAGACAAGCATGCATACACACGCACACACACATGCATGAACACACGTACACATACACGCACACACACACACACACACACACACACACACACACACACACTGAAGATGGCATGGCTATTCGTCACAGTTATGTATGGGGACACATGCACACACATCAAAGGAAGGAGTGGGTTGGATTTATGCAAAACAACAGCAGCTAAATACACAAACATCAATGAGAAACAAGGGAGTGGGTGGGCAGATGGCTTTACTGGTGACAGAAAAAGCTGAGATTAAACCAAAGCAATATTGGGGAAGGGGAAGGGGACGAGGGAAACAGTGGGAAATACAAAAAAAATGAAAAAAGGGGAATAGGGGTGTTTCAAGGTCCCAGGGGAGAGATGTGAAGAAGAAAATCCTATCATGATGTCGCTAGCAATGCCCGCTGGATAGCCCGGCCTCTCCATGATGCCATGCCAGCTGCCCGCTCTGCTTTCACCTAATGGTTAACAGTAACAGTGCGAGACAGAGCCTCTCCCCCCCCCTCCTTCAAATTTGAGCCATGCTGGATGGAAAATCTGACACAAATCTCCAAGAAAGCAATGTACTGCTGATATCGTATGGTGGCGGGATAATCTACTTGAGAGAGGGTCTTACATTTAATAGAAAACAAGATGGAGTGGAAGATTGCTGAAGGCCAGAGAGGACAGTTGAGAGAGATTATGTGTAGGTGTGTCTGAGCATCATGAGTCATAAAGGTCTAAGTAGGCTAAAAGAGGGGCATATTACACAGCTTGCATGTGAGTAATTCCTGGTCTCATTTAGATGATTTAAGACCTTTTTTCACATAAGTGCTCATTCCTCACCTTTGCTTGAGGCAGAGATACCAAAGCAGTGAGTGGTGGATGAGAGTGGTTATAAAAAGAAAACAATAGACCTACACATGTCCGCTGCTGCTGCTGTAGTCAGTTATACAGTGCCCTTTACATTAAATGTCACATGAAAAAATAGTTTCAACTGGTTAGACTATCTAATCTAGCTTCAATGATGGTTGCTGAGTAAGTCACAGTATGCTATATGCAGTAGAAGAGCTTTTAGGATGAAAAAGAAAATGCAGACAACGCTGAACAATAGCCTGGCTGGGGATTTTTCGAGAGTTGGCATCTGTCCGAAAATGGAAAATATAGGCTAGACTCTAACCTAGACTAGTAGGCTACACACCATGTGACTGGGATTTGTCACATCGGGCAATTCTGGGGGAGGGTCGAATGGAAGCGATTCGGATGCGATAACTCATTAAAAAAAACCCTCATACTATCTAATGTGGATGATCATCAGTGTGTGAGGAGAAATGCCGATTCCATGCAAAACCGTCGGGGTCTGTTCGCCTATTCAGCTCGGTGGCGTTTTCAGCACCGAGGAATAGTGGACAGCTCCGTCCTGACGCTGCATTGATATGATATTGAGCAGCCTCTCTGTGGGATGTGGGCATTGGAATTTGGATAGGAAATTCACTGAAAAGCAAAAGTGATCATTTTCAAATTAGAAAGATGAAGAAAATGAACACAGCCGCCTTAAGTATAAAACCCTATAGCAGGATGCCTATGATGCAGGCTTCATGACAGCATACCCTCGTGACCATGGCAACAATGGAAACAATAACTTATCTCTCCAGTTTTCGCTAAAGGACACAGTAGGCTTAAGCCATGACATTTGGAAAGGAATGGCGCATGCCAGAACATCCACCCATCACCTTCTTCAAATGCAAGAACAAGTCCGACTGCATTTCATGTGAGCAAGGGAGCCAAGTTCATACTACATTGCATTGCAGCCTACAGTCAAGGCGGAGTCTGGTTCAAGCAGTAGCAATCACGTCAATCCTCGTCTGAGGATAATTAGGTTTCCCTTCTCTAGCTGTTCCTCGCAGAACACATATCACTGCGAGTTGCAATATAGCCTATATGGGAAATTCTCATCGCTCATCTCCCAATGCATGAGTCACTGTGTAGTCACCAGCACCAAGGTGCAGCTCAGCACCATGGATACCGTCAGACCTGCACAATGTAACCAGAGTCACGCTGATATGTGGCAACTGTCACAAGGGACGATAAAGCAATTTCCCTCACAATAATAAGCTTTTTGCTGCGATATTTCCCTTTTGAGGGCTACTAATATCCCCAGACGTCAGTGCGTCTGTGCTGCTGGCTGCCTACCTGTCTCCAGGTGCAGAGAGATCCTCGCCTCGTTGATGTAAGGCGTATCGCTCTTGGACCGGACTCTCCGGATCGGTCTGCGGTCTACCTCATCCTCCGGGGCCGCCGCCATGTTCGGCCAGCCGGGCAGCGTCCACTGGCGACCGGCGGGACTGCGAGAGATTCGGCGCCGCCGCCACTCATACACCCGCCCGGGGAGACGGTGTGGGAGGGGCGGGCTATGATGATGGTGATCGAGGGTAGGGAGCGGGAGGGAGGGACGGGAGGGGAGGAGAGGGAGGGAGGAGAGAGAGAGAGAGAGAGAGAGAGAGAGAGAGAGAGAGAGAGAGAGAGAGAGAGAGAGAGAGAGAGAGAGAGAGAGAGAGAGAGAGAGAGCCTGAGAGCCTGGCTTGATAAATTGATTGTCCTGCTCATTTCCTAGTCAGCTCCACCTGCTCAAGTTCCAGCAAAGGTTAAGCCCAAATTGGCTAACTGGCCCACTGAAAAGCATTAACACCTAGACTACTATTATCTCTTCTGTGCATGGTAAGGCCAGTAAAGCCTGAGTAGCTAGATAGGCCTAAATTGCTTTTGCACCCTTGGGAAAAAGAATTAGTAAGATAGCCTATACACAATCACAGCAAAACCATAAGTCCCTATAGTAAAATTTAGCCTATAGGAATAACAAAGAAAATTAAAAAAAATGCCAAGAAGTCTGATATGGTCACTATAAACTCACTGCTGAGTAGCCTACTAAAGACAGACTATACATCCCAATAGGATTATATTTATCAGAAGCCTACTATCGTGATTTTTCGTTGGGGCAATACTAAAACATGAAGGCTCTTTAGTTATTTTTAGTTTAGACCTGTTTGTATTTATTAAAATATAGTTGGCAATGTGGGCTGCTTTAACTTCAATCATATTTTGTCTCGAAAACAAATAATATTCTACAAACATTTCTGTTGACTTAGCCTAAATATACTAGGCCTCATAGGCGTCCTTATCACTGGGGACACGTCCCACCCCATCAGTTTAGGAAATGTCCGTTTCTGTCCACACCACTTTAAACCACCTTTAAGCGATGCAATCAGCCTTCCCGTCAAGAGACATGCCACAGACAATCTGTGGCTCTTTCGGATAGGCTTTATGACAACCCCAGCCAATAGGATTACCTTCTGGATCGAAAAAGACTGGCTGACTGGCCAATAGGAATGCATTCAGGGCGGGACAAAGCAACTGCAGGTGTATAGCTGGTTTGTGTGAGAAGGAAGTGACAGGAGCGACGCAGCAGAGCATCCATGGGTAAGAGACGCCAAAACTTTTATATTTATTTCGCGGGTTGTGGTTTCCATAGTGGCCAAAGGGGATCAAAATAAATGTATTTCTTCACGTAGCCTAATAATTTTGACAATACCGTTGATATATTGTCAGTAGCTACCTATATAGATATTTGTTTAAACAGCCAGCTGTGTCAATATTGACAGCATTATTAGGTGTTTCCTTCAGGACATTTCACAAAGCAGAGTTTCAGTGACCTAGAAAATGACTCAGGCTTATAGGCTACCTTTCTAGACAGCACCGAGGGAGATTAGATGAATCCCATCATTTGAAGTCATACTTGGTGACATTTTAATCCAATTAAAAGAGCACATGGCTTCAGCATTATAAAAAAAATGCAATAGAAATTGGATGAGAACTGACCATTTTGGATGAGTCACATTATGACAATTTCATGACAAAAAAGATACCACAGAGATGTCAAAACACACATTTTTTAAATTTGATTATACCATAATATATTCTTGTTTTGTGAAAAAAAAAAAAACACTGTACTTAAATATTGTACTGTGTAGGCTACTTAAACTCAGCTGGTCCAATGCTGGCCTCTAGTGGAGAGGGGGGATAAAAAATTACTAAATGTGTGCACTGGCTGCCATTATTTAAACCAGTGGTTCTCAAACTTTTTCACGTCAAGGACCCCTAAACTGACACAAAGTAGACCACGGACCCCCATTTGATAAGATTTTGTCCCAGGGTCCCCCATCTGATAGGATTTTTGCTTTTAGATGTTTTATTACAGAAAGTGTATGAAACCCATGACCAAAATAGTCATACATTCTGTCATTGTGTTACATACGGATGGAATTTTAGTGAAAATAAATTATTCCCCTTTTTGCTGGGGACCCCCTGGAACCCCCTCAAGGACCCCTGGGGGTCCCTGGACCCCACTTTGAGAACCACTGATTTAAACAACAAAGCACAAAAGAAGTAGAGTAGGCTACAGCAACGCAAAACTGTTTGGATCCCATTCTATTAGTTACAGAAGGCGGCACATTTGACTGATCAGAAGTCAGTCATACTGTCATGAGGGGGGGAACAATAGCTCTATCAGTCAGAAGCCGGCCGACCCCTCACCCTCCACCGGTCCCCCCCAAAAGAGTCCTTTTCCACCCAAAGTGACGCCCTTGCTAGACCGACTGTTAACCTGGAAGGAAAAAAAACGGAGGAAAAAACTGAATGCAAGTAAATGACAAGTGTACTGTGGTACAAATGCGCCCTCTGCTGGCCATATTATTTGCAGTTGTCGTTTACCTCGCAGTCCCTTCTGATTGGTTCATTCTCTGAACTCACAGCCAATCGACTACAGCTGGTGAGGTGGTGAAAACAAACAGCAGGCGAGCTTTTTCCTTCAGTCGTGTCGTGCAGCTGATTTTCCTGGCTTCAGTCTGAAAGGTAGTTAGCAAACCACAGACACAACTTGCCCCTGGTTATAAACATAAATTACTCCAACCACGGGCATTGCAACGTTGCCTTCCCAACGCCTTTTGATGCTATTCATGCCGCCGCTGTCAATACTGTTAACCATGCTTCTGTTGTTACCAGCGCTAGCTTGGTAGTTAGCAATAGCTTGCTAGCTTCCTTTTAGTCTGTTGACATTAGTTCAGCTAGCTGCCATGCCTTGCAACCAGTTAACGGTTGGCTCTGTTGGTTGCGCAGGATTGAGATCCATGTTTAGTGTGTGCAGAAAAAATACTGCAGTAATAAAAACTGTTCTGCACTCTCGTATAATGAGCGAGCACGATACAACAATACGTGCGTGCGTGCATACACACAGATGACCTCCTCTGAACTTTGAGGCCATGATGACCTTCCTGACAAAGTAAAATACTGTACTCCAAGGCCAACTATGTTTTTTATGTACTGATCGTTGTCATATTTTCCTCCCTAGTCGTCAAACCCCGATGATTGTGCGCCAGTTCACCTGTAGAGGGGTAATAAACTCTTACCTGTGTGGTCGCCTTAGAAACCCATGGGACAGTCGAGACATGGCCCGGCCCAGTTCAGGTAGTCCGAGTCCGATTCTTCACATTCACCATGCTGCTTCACATGCACATCCTCATGCCTGCAGAGGAATTTAGCATATTCACAAATCCATGATGCATTCTTGCTGTCATTATGTGCTGCTAGTAGGTGATGCAGGGATTGTCTGGTGTGTTTTGGTGTGCACGTGTTCAGATTTGGCAGCATTCAGGGAGATTTTCTCTAAGGCCAAGCATGTAGCCATCATCACTGGAGCAGGGGTGAGTGCTGAGAGCGGAGTCCCCACCTTCAGAGGAGCAGGAGGCTACTGGAGGAAATGGCAAGCACAGGTAGGCCGCCCACCTCTCCAGGTACCTTCAGTTGGTGCAATACACAATTTGTCAATTTTGATTTGTAAATTAAACAAATTAAGTGCACTTGTGTGCTAGAGGGCTCACAACAAAATAGCTGGAGACCGAGACAAGTCCATGCTCATTTGCATACAGTAGGATATCATTGAGACTCAATGTAACTTGCCTTTACGTCAGTGTGTGAAATGAGGAGAAAAATATATCATAATACCATCAGTGGGTAGTTTTCAGTCAGCTGCTGTAACTGACCAAAGGCTTTAAAAAGTGGAAATTAGGCTTTAAAGCAGCGAAGAAAACACAATTTCTCATTCTATGGGAACTGCATTGTAAATGCGAGGCATAGTGGAGGTAGTGTTGTGTGGACAGGAGTCTGCAGTCAGTGTTTGACTTGTAAAATGTTGTTCACTGTTGCCGGTATCTTGTGTAAACAATTCTTTAATTTTATGTGGCCTAATTTTCCAACAAGCTAAAAATGCTGTGAAAAAGGGAGTTTTTGCTGTAATTATTTTTGGAGGAAAACAACTTTCGTGTCTGCACAGATTAGTTGTTATGGTAACAGTCATGTCTTTGTCCTGTCCCCTCACTCCCTGTCAGGACCTGGCCACCCCAGGAGCCTTCTCTCAGAACCCCTCGCGTGTCTGGGAGTTCTACCACTACCGCCGTGAGGTCATGCTCACTAAAAGTCCTAACCCTGCCCACCTGGCCATCGCCGAGTGTGAAGAGCGACTGAGCAAACAGGGGCGTAAGGTCACCGTCATCACGCAGAACATTGACGAGCTCCACCGCCGCGCCGGATCCAAAAACATCCTGGAGATCCACGGTAAGCAGAATTTAAAAACAGTGAACACATTTCCTGCCAGAATGTGAATCCGGATCGACTAACCGCTGGATATCTGATCGCCGGGATCCGCTCCGGCTTCATTCTTGTCACTTTTTGGTCCTGAAACATCATCTGTGTTTTTCTCTTATTCTCATTTTCTCGTAGTGCCAAGGGAAGGACAAAGACAAAGAATCTCTTTCTTCCCTCTCACACACGCTTTCCTTTTTTGTTGTAAATCCAGGAAGTCTATTTAAAACGCGCTGTATGAGCTGCGGTCATGAATCAGCCAATCACAAGAGCCCCATCTGTCCTGCACTGGAGGGCAAAGGGTAAGAGCTTCATCTGGAGAGAAGTTTGGTGTATCCGTATTGTTGTCCTCAACAATATATTATCAGCATAAGAGACATTTCACTTTAGTATAACATTTATCATATTCAATAAGGTGCAATTTGCCAGTGAACACAGCACATTCCAAATGTCAGACGTCAACAGTTAACTAGCACCTGGTATGCATGGTAAAAAAGGAAAATCTTACACCAAAGTGAAATATCACTTTTAATGGCCACTTTGGTCCACTCTTGAAAAGGTCATCACGGCCAAACATCATATAAGTCTGGCCGTGAGTAAGTTTGATCTACATGAATGAGAAAAATACACCATCAAACAGCAAAATAGACCAAGAAATGCAAGGCACATCACCAGCAGCTATTTTTAACAATGTTTAAGTGTTTTAGGGTGGACTTTTCCTTTAAGTTTGTATTGTAACTCCGTCCCTGGCTGTAGTGACACCTAACCTCTTTATCAAACTGTCTCCTCAGTGCTCCAGACCCCAAAACAAGTGATGCTGGGATCCCTGTTGAGCACTTGCCCAGGTGGGATGCAGACATACATTCTCTCTCAGTACTCTCAGTACTACAGTAGTAGTAGGTCTTTTCAGATGAAGTTATTTGTTTTAATTAAGTGTGTGTGTGTGTGTCAGGTGTGAACAGGTGCGCTGTCACGGTCTCCTCAGACCAGCTGTGGTGTGGTTTGGCGAGACTCTTGACTCAGACATCCTCACCCATGTAGAGCAAGAGTTGGATAACTGTGACCTCTGCCTTGTGGTAAGTGTGTGTGTGTGAGAGAGAGAGAGATAGAGAGAGAAGTAGAGCACACTCCATTGTAGTGTGGTCATGAATGATAACCAAAATTTCAATGGTACGTCAATACCGCTGCAAAACATTGAATCCAATATTGGATTTTATAAGCGTTTGATACTTTCACCAAAATTAAGATGAAATTCCTTGTCAGCATCACCGTCAAAGCGTGTAGATGTGTAGATTGGAAAAGTTCAAAGGGGAAGAAGTCTGGCTCCTGACAGCGGACTGCAGCAGTCAGCACAAAATTCAACAGTGGCAAACAGCTGAAAACATGGAAAAAGTGTCACTCCACCACGTCTTGAACTCCTCCACCACCTAAAGTGGTGCCAGGAGCAAACTATGGAACTATTTTGCTTACAGAGCCTACAAAGATGGACACCCAACCGACACCTCAAAACCCCTGTTTGACATAACAAAAATTGCTACAAAGCTGTCCAAGTCAACTACTCATAGATGCTTTTTTTTTTAACTCATAGGTGCTTTAAATCTGTTGAACTAACTTTACAAAATCTTATTCTGTTATATTCTGCAGGTTGGCACTTCCTCCATTGTGTATCCAGCAGCCATGTTTGCCCCCCAAGTGGCAGCCCGAGGCGTCCCTGTGGCCGAGTTCAACATGGAAGATACACCGGCTACCATGCGCTTTAAGTGTGTTTCACTCACTATCACACAGACACACACACACACACACCGGATTAATTAATTTAGCTCACATACACACCCCAGAGAACAATCTGACTTCTATATTTGGTGTTGTGTGTGTTTGTGTGCTTTAGGTTCCACTTCCACGGCCCCTGTGGGACCACCTTACCCCCCGCACTGGCACACCACGAGGCCGAGGGCAACTGAGGAAGAGTCCCGAGTATCAGCTATGGCCTCAGGCATGCGTCAGCTTACACAGACCAGACTGTCTAACACTGGAGGGCTTTATTAGAACAAGTACCATATGATGGATTTTGGGATGAATAGAGGTAGCACCATGAACGGGATAGAGAAGGGCACAGGGTTTGCAAGAAGGGAAATTGCTAGAAAAATAAGGGGAAGGCCAACCACTTATGAGGCCAAAGGGAAACTATTCAGTTGTCACAGTGATAAAAAGGTGCACAAAGGTTGTAGAAGAATAAATATGTCTATACCATACATGCACTCTTGAGGCAATGTGTTTCAAGATGCACTCTAACTCTTGCAGCCATTTTATCTATGCGATTTGGAGCTTGAATACATAGTTTACTTTTTGCATTTGAAGATAACCCATTTGACTTCAACGGGAAGGGGCATCAAATATTAAACACAATGCCAAATCACACTTTCTCTCTGAGCTGACTGCTGGCAACACCAAATTCCTAATGGTTTTACTTATGTTTTAAAATTGTGAAACTTTGGTGTTAATTTCCATTCATCATTGTGAAAATATTAAGCATGTTCTTTTAAAACAGGGTTTGAGAACAAGGTGGTGTAGCAAATGAAGAGCTTTTACTAAAGAAGTACTATCGTAGGTAGACCATTTACCAAATTGAAGAACCTTTTGCAGCGACAGCGAATGAATGTTTATGATTTATGCCAGTAGGGGGCAGTGTTTAGCTGCTGGTGTAGGGCTATCTTCCAGTCTCAAAAGAAAAACCTGATTCACTCCAAAGGATCTGTGGGCTCTGCCTGGGATATCTGGTGTGTGTGAAGTCAGTGTTACCTGTGGATAAAGTCAGTCAGCACATGATTAACAAGTATTCATTGATAATGTGTTTGGTGCCTTCCAATGATTAGTTTATAGCTCTAATTAAGGCATTAACTGTTACTGCATTCCCCTTGGCCAGGTACGAGAAGAGGTTTTACTGTAAAGGTTTTGTCACATGTATGTTGTTGTTTGGATATGATTGAAACCGGCAAATGGATATGAATGGAGGTCCATTGAATTAAATGTATATTGTTACAGATTGAAGAGTCTCCGCGTGATTTCCTCGGCTCCTCAGGTTGTGTGCATCATTGAGTGTGTGTATCTAAATACTGGATGAGATGGAAACGCTAGAATGGCGTCGACCAGACAGAAATTAACATGGAGTGTGTTACCGTGGCGTGTGGTGGTGATGGTAGCGGAGTATGTATGTGCATTCCGGGGTTGTTGGTCCTCTATAGGCTCTCTGTCATGGGCAATATTCTGCTCTGGCAAAAGATGGGATTGTGCTTGACACCTCCCGCCCCAGCCCCCCACCCCCATTCCATCATCTCCGCCTAAACACACACCGTGCACAGGCCTAGTCCTGTCTGCTCTTATGAGTTGCCCCCTCCGATTGAGCCCGGTTGTGTAAACGCTCATTTGCAGGAGGGGGGGACGTCAAACGAGGTTACTAATATTTAGCTAATCTAATGAAGATTTCCTTATGGACCAGACGGAATCAAAAACCGGCATGTTTCTCTCTCCTCTCCTCTCCTTCCTTCTTTCTTCCCTTCCTTCCCTCCTTTCCCTTTCTCTCTCTCTCTCTCTCACCCGCCTTTCTCTTTGCTGTTTCCCTTTCTCTCCCCGCTCTCATCTCTACATCTGTCGTGTGTGTGTGTGTGTGTGTGTGTGGTGGTTGAGGCCCCATGCATCCCCCCCCTCCCCCTTCCCCCACCTACGCCTCCATCACCTGCTCATTAGAGAGAGGATGATGGTCCGACGGTCCCCCATGACTCTGCTCCAAAAATAACAGAGCCCATTTCCCGCCTGTTAAGCGGCGATTTCACACCAATCTGAGTTGCACTGCCCAGGCCTGTCAGATGGAGAGAGAGAGAGAGAGAGAGAGAGAAATAATGTGGGAAGGAAAGGGAAAGAGAAGCAAGGAAAGGGGAAAAAATGTGGGTCAGAGCATAGTGTATCTGAAAATATGAGTACTTTAACCCCAAAACGCCCCTCCCTCATCAGTCAGTCAGCAATATTCCCGCCTAACACCACCAATAAAATAAAAAACGGGTGCACCGTGGAAACCAGTACACTCGCCTTTATAGAATGATGGCATTCACCCAGGCTAGAACAAGTGTTGCAGTGAAGAGAAGAATTACGACCTCTTCCCCTCTTCAGCCAAGGCCGGTGCAAGGTTACGGTAAATATCTCAGTCAATGTCACTGTGTCACCACGCAACTACGTCAGTACCGGTTATATCCCCCCCCCCCCACACACACACACACCCCCTTAACCCGCTGCACCCTCCCTCACCACCAGTTTTATGAGCTGTGCGCCCACATGTGACCTCTAATGGACAGGGGCTTGTGTGTGTGCATGTGTGTCGGCAAGTGTGCGTGCGTGACTTGGAAGACGGCGCGCAATATAGCCGATTTACCAGAAGTTTGTCTGCTTTATTGCGCATAAACATTTGAAAATATTTCATTAATATTTGTTGAAAATTATCACCTCGGGGCCCCATGTTTGCCTTACTGTATTTCTGTAGCTGTTAGAGTCGTTAAATGGAGAGAAAATACGATGCGAAGCAACAGTGGATCACTTCAAGAATAGGCTTGTGGAAGTCGGTGTATATATAGTGTATATAGAGAAGAGCATTTAAAAAGCAAATGACAGCACAGTGCATTTTTGTCCTGTTTTGATCGCTGTAGATATTCATATTACCACATCCCCAGAGACGCAGGTTGTGCCAACCTCTTGGGTCACCTAATGGACCAAGTTGATAAAATGTGTGTGCGCTTGTGTGTGTGTGTGTGTGTGTGTGTGTGAGTGTGTATGAATACTACATTTCCCCACTACTCCTCATTCAGTAGACAGAAATTCCAATTAGAGAATCTTTCCCCTTCTTCGCAAACTGGAACATCATATTTTATTCATTCGTCTGGCAAACTGTGAAAGTGAATTACCTCTGAGCCATGATTCCACAGACGCCCACCCTCTATCCACCAACATACCTGCAACTCTCAACGCTATCGATTTTTAATTCACACTCAGCAAAACTTATACTTTATTCATTTCGGAGAGGAAACTTAGCTAGAGGATCTGCAGTATATTACATGAGTGTGCGTGTGTGTATGTGTGTGTTTTCCTGTACTTCTCTCCTTGTGAGGACCTGATGTCTTCATAAAGATAGAAAGTTGAAGAAAGTCCTCAAAGTGGTGTCATTTTGTTGTTCCTCATTTTGAGAATTTTAGGGTTTGGGTTTAGTGTATGGTTGAGATTAGAGGTAAGTTTAGGCTGGTGTTAGGTGTGTGTGTTTCTGCATGTTTGTGTGTATATGCTTGTATTCATACGTTCATTTTTGCCTGCAACTATTAACTTACACTGTAGCCACAAGCACAAATACACACACACACACACATAGATTTTGTTTACTGGCTCAACAATGGCGGAGCTGAGTGCTAATGTGTTGCTGTGGGAACTATGATGTGTGTAGCGCCTCAGCAGATGGAAGCATCACTGCTACACACCTTCCCACATCATTCCACACACTGTCGTATGGCAACGGTGTGTATGTGTGTGTGCGTGCATGGATACGTGCGTGCAAAGTCATGGATATAGATGGGTATAGATGTGTCTAGTCTTGTGAGCAGTTTGTTCTTATAATATGACATTAGTTATTTTGAGCATCTCACATGGTGTGTGTGTGTGCGTGTGTGTTTGTGTGTGTATGTGTGTGTTGCACTATGCTGCAGAGGAGTGTTGTTTAACAAGCTTAGCAGGATCAGGTGCTGAGTAATCTGCTGGTAATGAGGCTCACAGTGGTGTGTGTGTGTGTGTGTGTGTGTGTGTGTGTGTGCGTGTGTGAGTGTGCATGCAGTTAGGTGTGCAGCCATGACCAAATACACAGGTCCACCATTCTACCTCACTTGGTGACTACTCAGCCATCTTTTGAATTTCTATTTCTATAATCTTTATTCATTTTCATACTACCAGCCCCCTCTTCCTGCGACACCTTCTGGTACTACCTGCTAACTAAGAGTGCGTGTGTGTGTCTGTCTGTGTGTCTGTCTGTGTGTGTGTGTGTGTGTGCGTGCGTGTGCATGTGTGCGTGCATGCATGTATGTTTTGTATCTGTGTTTGGCAAGGCTTAACTGAATTAAGATGACTGGGGATGGTGCTCTTCCCAATCGCCCCAGATTGGGCTTTTGGAGTGAAAATCCTCCAGGGAAGCACTAATCCCTGACTGTCGGGAGCAATTTTTATTCCGTAAGCAAAGCTTTCCCTTTCTCCCTCTATCTCTCTCTCACTCGCTCCCCCTCTTGCTCTATAGCTGTATTTATAGCCCTCTTAAGCTGCTCTGCGTGCCACTGTTTACGTTTAGAGCCCCCCCCCCCCCCCCTCTCCTCGCCAACCTCCCTGTCCTCCCTTGCTTCCCCAGAAGAAGAATTAACAGCAGGAAATCTCTATTGACTAGCATGCTCACATAAAAGAGGGAGAGAGATGTTCAGATAGAGAGATTAAGAGAGAGAGAGAGAGAGAGAGAGAGGGATAGAGGTAGAGAGAAAAGGAGGAAGAGGAGGAGGAGAGGGAGATTTGAAGTGACAGGTCGATCCTAATGTGTATTCCAGACAGTCAGGGAAGCTGTCTACGTTTTGTTTTGAGAAGACAGATAGTGATGGAGAGACAGAGAGGAGGAAGAGGAGGAAGAGGCTGTGCTCTGTGTTCCAAGGGGAAGGGAGAGGGTTAAGAGAATTAGTGTCTGTGGAGGAACAGACAAAGGGGGGTGCAGGGGAGAGATTGAGCTGCAGATTTTTCAAACAAGAGACGGGCATCACCAATTTAGTTTAGGACATCCACCGTTTTGAACCTCCATCCGTCCCTTTCTATTGCCCTATTGCCCGGCCACCTCTCCCATTACCCCAACCCCTTCCGCAAGCCTTTCTGTTTGCTCTGTGGAGGTCAGCTTGCCCCCCACAGCTCAGAAGTAGTGGTTTAGGGCAGCAGCTAACATTTAGCTCATTATGTTAATGCTAATCATCAGTAGTAGCACAGACCCTGGGGGCTCAGAGACGCACAGACACAACTAAGGCTGGCAAACCAGCATGCTACATCAACAGTTCTAGCACAAAAACAAACCCGTTTATGGATTGCAAGGTTCCTCTGCACGAATCTGTCTATTGTGTTAGGCACACACAGTGTAATAGTGGTGATGTAAACTAGTTATGTCATTTAATGTGATGGAGCACACCTGTCCTCCGTGTGTTTTACAGTTGGATGTGGCACGCTTCCGCTTCTGTTTGCTGCCCAGTATCAATAACTCAGTCAGATGTGGGGTTCACAGCTGGTCTGCCTGCGTGTGCGTGTGTGTGTGTGTGTGTGTGTGTGTGTGTGTGTGTGTTAGAGACAGATTATTCTTCTGGCTACCAGTGTGTATCTTATACATAATGTAAATCTGATGCTTGTCAGTTTGTAAGGTGTAAGCAGTCTTGGCAATCATATCTCAGAGCAATCATAATGTCAGAGGTTAGATGTTTCACTTCCACCGCCGTGCAGTAGGAGTGTATCTGAAGCCTCCAGGGCGGCTCAGCCTCCATTTAGTCCCCGCTCATTAGCTCATCCCCAGCCAGCAGAGAGCTGTGATCTGCAAACATTGATTGAGATCAATAATTCACACAGCCTCTTTAATATTTGATGTGTGGAGCTATAATCTGTCTGGGATAAGTGCCAGTGTAAAGCGTGAAACACACACTCACTCACTCACATACATCCACACACGCAGAGCACACACAGCTCAGCTCAGGTCAGCTGCCTGGTGGAAATGAGTATTTGTGAGTATGCCCCTCACATCCCCTTCTCTCTCCAGTACTAGCAGTTTTAGAGTGTGTGGGCAAAGTGTCTTTGTCGCCGAAGCGCTGCTGAATATTTGATGTGTCAGGTTGATTGTGAAGTCTATCCCAGACCAGGGTCACGGAGGGGTTCTCTGTCTCCCAGCCCCGCTCTTACATTGATCAATCTGGCCACCTGCTACTTCCTCATCTGAAAATAATGAAACTATTGAACCGCACTTGGAGAACAGGTAGTACAAGAGAAAATACTTTAACTCTGTTAAAACCAGAACAGTTAGACTGTTGAAACTTTTATTACAGTATACTCTGTTTTATACATTTTTCTGAGTGCCTTGTTTATTTAGTGGACCACAGTTTTTGGACCCATTGTTTAAGAAACCATGGACTGCATGGTTTAAGTACCTTGGCATAACTGCGAGGTTGTAACATTTCCTCATTTACTTCCATCTGCAGCTCCCTTCTGTCTTTCTCTTCCGTCTTTCTCTTCCTTCTCTTTCGTTTTTCTCTTCCACCTTCTTCTCACAGATTGGACCACTTATTTAGCGCTAATGTAGATCACTGCCTTGGCCTGTCAAGACTGTACATCATATCTACACAACACTACAAGTGAGGGGAAGGGTATGGCTGTGCAAGACTTTTATATATATATATATATATATATATATATATATATATATATATATACAATGTATAGTTTTGTCTGCCCACAGAACAGTGAGTATAACCTACAACACCACCTAAAGTGTTTTATTCAGCCTACCTTACTTGGGAAGGATTTGGCAACATAACATAACCAGTAGATTTAGATACTAATTTCTGCAGGATAATATGGGGAAGCATTTTAATCTCCCTTTGGGGTCCAGAACAGAGTTTGTAAAACATGACAATACTGTGCTGATTATGTGCTAGTGCAGTGATCACCAGAGGGTTTAAAACATATTTGTAGAAGATGTTTCTACATTTTATATTCCAGATTCCTCATGTCTGGATGGCCCAGCAATATTGTGATGATGGATGCTCATAAACTGATGTAAATCTCAAATGGTTGGGGCCATTCATGAATTGAACTGAGAATGCATGCTAAATTCCAATTAAATTGCTGGAAGGGAATTGGAATTGCACCCAGGTCTATGGAAACAGAATTGGAATTGAATTGGAATGACAATCCCATGAAATTCCACTTCTAAGAGAGGTTATCTTGACTTGCTAAACATTATAAATCAAACATTCTGAATCAAATATAAGATAGTTAAATAAACCAAATACATCCAATCATAATGTATGTATTATGATTACATGTTATGCATCAGATACCACCTGAAAGGCACCTTTTAACATTTTATGATATTCAGTATTGATAATATATAACACTATGTGTCATCTCAGATATGTGGTAAGAAACAAAAAAGAAATGGAATTTCACAGAATTTCATTGAATTAAATTCAACTTCCTGAAATTCCAATTCTGTTTCTTGTAGGTTTTTTTCCAATTCCAATTCCAATTCCTCAGTTGAATCGGAATTGATGAGTTCATTCACGAACTGACCCCAACCCCGTCAAGCAAGAGGGTGTTCAGTGAGTGCCTTCCATACCGAGGGTGACCGCATGATCCCAGTCTACACTCGCTGTGTGAAGTATGCTTGAGACAATTGTGTTTTTCACAAGCCTCACTGAGGAGTGGGAGCAAAATCCATTTACCATTTACTTGGGAGAAATCCTTCTCTGTATTCCACCAGGATGACCCTAATCCTACTTTGTAGTCCACAGTGACTTTACACGCTTCTAAAAGCAGTGGCACGGAAGAAAGTCATTAGGTCTGCAATGGCTGCCCCACAGGGGGATTATTATTGTCATCATTTTCTAAAGTATGGTGAAGTATTGTTCGGCCGGTGCGGCTGGGAGGTGTAGGCGGCAGGAGAATAGAAAGCTTCCTTTTTCAAACTCAGCACCAGAAGTTGTTGATCTTTAGGAGGCGATGTGCATTGAGGAACTGTTAGCCTGTTTAATCTTTCATCACCCCAATGTATTTCAGTGGGAGTCCACGGGTGGGTAGTAGATTGAAATGTTTTTGTGGCTTGACAGGCAGAGGAGTTACCTTATCATTCATTTGGATTCATCTGGAATTCTATCCATTCATGATCGTATTCATATTTTAATCGTGTTCATGTATAATTCTCTTACAAGCACTCCAAAGGAAATTCATGAAAAACATTGACAATCTGGCAGCCATTTTTATTTTCAAAGACGCAACTGGCGCCATTTGAAAGAGTTCTGAAACTGTATGTGTTTGTGTGTGTGCATGTGTGTGCATGCAAGCGGACGTGTGTGTGTGTGTGTTTAAATGATAGTTGCATTGGAAATGTTTTTCAGCTTCCTCCGACGTCTCTTGCTGAGGGAGATGAGAGGAGCTGACACACAGAATTAAAAATATCTCTCAATAACACTCCCACACACACTGCAACCCAAGAGACCACACACACGTGCGCGTGCACACACACACACACACACACACAAGCACACAAGCACACACACACACACACACACACACTCAGCCTGCTGCTCGACACTCTCTCTTTCACTTTTTCTCTCATCTATTTTATTTCCCCTCTCGTGCATACATACATACATATACACACAGACACACACACACACACACACACATATATGGATACACACATGCAGTCTGTTGGCTGCTGTACAATTTAAAAAGACATCAAAGCCTCAGTATAGAACCGACTGTTGAATACCATTTCAGATCAAAGACAGCTTAAGGGTTTCATTGGGATTTTGCCATCCAGCTATTCTATTGACCCTAGAGTTTAGCCTACATATATCATGTAAGCATGTTACCATATTCTAAGAATGTTAGCACATATCCAAATAGATTTATACCATTTCCGAGCGACTATGAGGACAATGAGGTTCATGAGTTGTTTTTTTGTGGCTGTTCAAATATCAGCGTTTATTCATGAAAGTGGGTTTCCGTGTTAGGCTATTCCTGTCTTGCACAGGAGAAGCATGGAGCTAATTGTATTTGTATGAATGGCAGCAAGCAGGTTTATTCATGAATGCTAACAACACCGCAGCAGCTGTCTCAGCCCCGGTGGAGGGCTCCTATTCATGAATGTGCCGAAGAGCCTAGTCTGCTCGGTTCCCATTCTCTGTCTCTGCGTCTCTCTGCCAACTGGCTGTGATCACACACAGCGTCTATGAGCAGGAAATCACCTGGCTGTGATGACGGAAGCGGGGCGCCCGGCAAAATCAAAGCCGAGTTTCCGGGGTCACCTGGTAGAGGCGGTGCTAGGCTTCCTCTGACATTTTCAAAGTTTAGGATGAATGAATTGAATCCCCCTACACACATACCACCACTTTCGCCACCGATCCCCACCCTACTCTTCTCAGAAGTTCACCCCATGACACCCTTTGTGTCTTGGGGAGTTTTTGGTGCAGGAGAGGGGAGTAGGAGGGTTTGTGTGGTTGGGTCACCTCTGAAGCTTTCATCTGCGCCGCCCTGTCCTTCATGCCAGACCCTCAATTTGGAGAAATGTCAGTGAGCACAGTGAGCTGGTAGGGCAGGGCGTTGTGTCACCATGGTACAGACAGATACAAACACATCAGCTGCACTCATCATCTCAAACCACCTGAAAGAAAGACACAAAGAGAGAGAGGGAGAGAGAGAGAGAGAGAGATTGAGAGAGGAGGAGGGTGTCAGATTGGGAAACACCTCAGCAACATATCAGTCACAACTGCTAGCCTCACTGCCTCTGTTGCCATGGCAACGGGGACTGTCAGGCATCCTGGAGGGAGGGATGGTCCAAAAAATCTGCAGCTGTCACTTACTTCAGGAGGAGAAATGGAGCCTGTGCTGCCTGGCTGCTATATCACTTAATGATATAGTGGAGACACTAAACAGGGAAGACGAGACACTCTCACCTAGCTGATGTGGATGTTAAACGGAAAATAATGGGTCATTCCGAAGTTTTCTTTTTATGTTCCCAAACAACAACTTTGAGCAGTGTCAGGAGCTGCTCCCTGCAGGCTTTCAATAAAAAATATCATGGCAGGGTGCAGGGCTTGAGGATGACCACAGATTGGAAATATTATTAGTCTCCCCTTCGATGGGGGTCAGATTCTTGTTCTTTTTCTTGATGTCTCTGAACTCTGCAACCTATTGGTTTAAAGCACTATGGATGACAGCGGACATTGACTACACAGTAATTAACTGTGTGCATATAGGGTCTTTTTTGTTACAAGGCCCCAGAGTGCTTTACATTGACTTCTTCATTGATGAGCCAGTCCATTGACCACTTTAGACATCTAAGGCATCTCTGCAACAAAAGCAAGGTCATCACGGCCACTGAAACACCGGCATTTGTCTTCCTCAGAGGATAATTCCGGTTATTTTCAACCTGCGCTTTATTGTCCAAGACAGGGCAAACACATTCTCCAACAGTTGAACCCAAAAAGCGATTAAAACACGTCCTTTTAACACAATAGCAGCCACACTGGGACCTTCCTACATCCAATTTGTGATTATCCATTGCCTGAAACTTGCATATATTGTGGTATTAGATATGTTATTTTACAGCATGAGCTACTTGGCAAGTAGAAAGTTCAAGTACTCTGATGCTGCATTCATGTCATATCAGATTTTCTGTAAATACGAACTTCCCACTGGGAAAAAAACGTTCACGTCAACCTGCTGGTGGTAATACAAGTAGGATATGTGGGAATTTTTGCAGTCTCCGATATTGTCGCAAGTCGTGTGGTAAACATCAGCAGGGAATTCACCAATGTCAGCAGTCCAAGGTGTTAAAAATCAAAATTATTAGTTATATTCTCACTAATATAATCAACCGTACTTACGAAAACAGCTGCAGTTCATTAAGCTTATTTTTCAACACAGAGTTCAAAACATTCACAATCATTAATGAGAGCAGTCACATAATGGAGCCTTGCTTCACCCCATGGAACATAATAAACCTACTTGATACAGATCGGCTGAAATCCACCATAGAAAGAAGTTGGACATGTGGTTAACATGGGGAAAATCCCTTGTTGAACCACAGCACCACTTGACTAGCCAGCTCTATTATAACTGAAATGTTGTGATAATTGTTCAGTAGCAGCTATTTACAGACATGTTTAACTGCAGTGTGAGTGTTATTGTGTTGAAAGGATGTGTTTTAATCGCTTTTTGGGTTCAAATGTTGGAAATTGTGTTTGCCCTGTGTGTGTGTGTATTGGAGAGCAGCACTCCTGGTGATCTGGAGGTATGAAAGCACTACAGTGAAGTAGCCTTTAAGTGACAACATTTTGAACACAATCAATGGACAGGCCCACGTTGAAATTAAGCAGAATCATCCTGTAAGATACCTATGTGTGCTCTACAGTACAGCTTTGGTTGGATCTACAATCCTTTTATTTTTGGCACTGTGCTATCCTGTCTGATCAGACAAGACTATTTGAAGCACAGCTGCTGTAAATAACAAGGGAGGCATTGAAGTGCTGAGGCATATGATGAACAAAAGATGCAGATTCAAGGTTTAATTGTCATATGAGTCCTGGACTACTTTTTGTATTCCAATTCTCCTGACTAATCTATTTGACATTGGCTTGGACTATATCTGATCGTTACATACAGTGTCTGTATATTCATATGAATCTGTCCTACATATCTCTGTACACTTTCTGTAGATATGCTACCTGCATCTGTAAATATGTTACAATCATAATAGTGATAATGAGAACAGACAACAATGAACATGCAATTTGCACATTGTTACTTTTCTGCATACCTCTATCTGGAGTTTTTGACAAGGCCAACAGCTAGTAGGTAATGCACATGTCCCAATTTACATGTTATCTACAGTAGTAATTTGAGTATATTGGATTATGTGTATAGTTTTTTACAATGCAAGTCTACACAGGAGACCTTTTTGTACACAGGTATGTTAATTTGAATACCATAGGCCTAGTCTATATGCTGCATTTTTACATGTATTTTTCTTCAGATTCTCATTTTGCTCTAATTTGTTATATATTACCGGTACATACATATTTCATACTGCACATACTTCATATTTTGCTAAATTATCATATCGTACGTTTTTCATTATTTATTCTTCAGCCACTGCTGCTATTTGTTACACTCTCTTTTATTAATGTATTTCTACATAAAATGTTCTAGCGTTGCAATTGTCAGTTGCCTATGTTTATCACCTTTTTAGCTATATCCTTAGTTATATTATATCCTATTTTCACTGATGTAAGCTCCTGTTACTGTTTGCTGCTGCAACTGTCCAGTTTCCCCACGGAGATCGTTAAACTTTCAACTTTAAGTGCAAACTCACATTAAATAGGCTGCAAGACATCATGAAATGCAAACGTAGGTTATAAGGGTTGGAGATGATATGAACTATTGATGAGAAAAGTGCGCACACAAAATATGCGCGCCAATCTAAAAACCTTGCATCATATTTTCAAGCCATACGTCATCATATTTACAAAAATGATCAGTGTTAATTTGGGAAGAGTAAGCCTATAGTTTCCTTTATGAGCGTTTCCTTCCCTTTCCAATGTTTATTCGCTAGTCTTGTCTTATAACATGATAGTTTACCGCGTCGAATGAATATTTGACATCGCCTACAATGTATTGGGGAAAGATGCGGAAAAGACCAAATTGTTGCTATATTGGACCATCCACCGGTGCAGCTGGTCTATTTTTAGCTGGGAAGCAGCTCTGACTGCAGACACTGAAGGGAAATCACCAGGGCTGTTTTGCTGCTGTCTTCCCCCAGCCAGACTAGTCTTATCTGACACAGGTCTAAAGCAAATTAAAGCAGGGGAGGACATACAGCATTATATGTGTGCGAGCTGTATGTGTCCGAGGAGAGAGAGAGAGGGAGAGAGAGAGAGAGAGAGAGAGAGAGAGAGAGAGAGAGAGAGAGAGAGAGATGTTTTGACAGTTATTTCTGCAACATAAGTACACCCTAGGCAACGATTATCAATTTTTTTTTGTGATAAGGGCCGGTTGGTTTGCCTCATGGTGAGGTGTTTTGATTATCATCCAGTGCAAGCGTGATCCCTCCGAGTCCTGGTGGAGCGCAGGATAACCGGTAACCCTGTCTGAGGCACCGCAGGTGGTCCAACTCCCCCTGTGAGGAGGGAGAGAGAGAGAGAGAGAGAGAGAGAGAGAGAGAGAGAGAGAGAGAGAGAGAGAGAGAGCGAGAGAGAGAGAGAGAGAGAGACAGACATCGGGGGAATGGGTGTGGGGGAGAGAGATAGGCTAGGTAGACAGAGGAAGCAGAATGGAAGTGAGCGAGGGAGCGGGGATGTAGGGAGCGTGAGAGAGAGAGAGAGAGAGAGAGAGAGAGAGAGAGAGAGAGAGAGAGAGAGAGAGAGAGAGAGAGAGAGAGAGAGAGAGGGAGAGAGAGGCTTCCGTACCGCACATTGGTCGGGCTACTTTTCTGACGACACTACAACAGTCGTCAACCTGTGGATAGGGCGCGCAGTGAGGACATCCTAGTGGAGAGCTCGGCTGTCTCCACTGCCACCCTCTCCCCTCTGACCGACCCGATCCTTGGACATCTAGGACGCATGAACTGGGAGGGGGTGCCGGTTCGATTCCCGAACGGAGAGGTACCGAAAAGTTCGGGGTCGTGCGCCATACCCGCTTTATGAATGGCCGGAACATGGAGGAAATACCACTGGAAAGAGTCAAGACCCGGCGGAGGAAGGGTCACTGCCCGGCCGGTGTACCCCTGGGCGCCATCGCCTGCGAGGACGAGTTCAACAGCCGGGAGCTGGAGGCTCTCTTCCAAAACTACAACCTGAAGCTGGAGCAGACCGCCACGCTCAAAGCCCTGGCGGTGCTCATCGTGGCCGCGTCGTCGCTGGCCCTGGTGGAGCTGCTGTCCGGTCCGCGTCTCACCGTGTCCAAGGGCTCCCATCCGGTGCACTGCGTGGTGTTCCTGTCGCTGTTTATCGTCACCAACGTCAAATACCTGCAGGTGACGCAGCTGCAGCAGATAGCAAAGCTCGCCCTGCTTTTCAGTTTCACCTTTGCGCTGCTCTGCTGCCCGTTCCCGCTGGCGCTCGGCACGTCCGAGTTGGAGAGTGCCGCTGCCCCTGAGCAAGGTGTATGGCAGCTCATGCTGGTCACCCTCGTGGCTTACGTGCTGCTGCCGGTGCGGACTCTGCTGGCCGTGCTGTTTGGAGTGATGGTCGCTGCGTCCCATTTCATTGTCACAGCGACGTCGGTCACGGGAAGGAAACAGAAGATCTGGAGACCGGTAAGCGCTGCATCTCTATCCCGCTCAGCCTCTGGTCATTTTAAAGCCTGCCTGCTGGGCTGGCATTCACTCTCACTTCTTCAAGTTTCCCACTGCCTTTTGTACAGGACTGTTCAGCCTTATTTCACCACGTGCCATAATTATATCTATTAAGTAGTCAGCTTATCACTGAATGAGTTGTGAATCACTCAGTGTGTGAGTAACGCTCTCCCCTTTCACTCAACAACTACCGTCGAAGTGCCTTAGGGCAAGGCACTTAACCCCAACTGCTCTAGTGCCAACTGTAGAAGACTGGTTGCACTGGGAAGTTCCCAGGTATGAACCTGTGTAGCTGTATGAATGTGAAGCAAGGTTATGCTGAAAAAGAGCATGCATGCTCAGTCGACTTTCCCCGGATAAAGAAGGCTAAAAACACCCCAGCTATCGATGTAGGTCTTTAGTATATAGTTATTAAAGTGGAGAGAAGTTGAAAGTTGCACTTTTGCACCCCAGTGCAGTGAAGTAGACAGGGAGCTGTCCAATCACCAGTGCTGAAACAAACGGTGGAGATTCCTGCAGAGCCTCCTACACAACTTGGGTACACTAACTCACGGTGTTATTTTAAGGTCCTTGTTAGTGCAACAATTAAATGCCCCCACCTTTTAAGAAAATATTTTAGGGGAATGCGTGGGGGGAACAACAATGCCTGCCCACCACAACATCTTGTTAAATTTGCAGAAACTGCATACAGACCATGCCATGCTGACTTCTTTAATATCTTAATCTTTATTACTTTTCAGAGGGTTTTATAAGACCCATGAGTTCTTTTCATAGTGAACTGGTTCATAATAAGATGACACAATTAATCAGTTGCAATGCACTAAAGCTACAATGCTGATTATTATTTGCTGTTACAACAAAATACAGTTTGTCAGCATTGCTATTTTTTTTTAATTTGTCAGATAGTACATATGATTCTGCATTACATTTTTTATCTTATTCAGCCCATAGACCTATGCATCTGTTGTAAGTCAGTAGAGTATCAATATCAGTTTAGTTACAGTATGGGGTGAAGTCTTAAGTCTTTGGCTAGTCAGACAGCAGAAGAAGTATCAAATCCATCTGGCAGTGTTGGAATGGAGTGTTTCTTTGACCTTTCACCTCTGACCTTTTGGAATCGACTACAAAGGGTGGTTACCCGAGTTCAGCCTCCACATCAAGTGTCTCAAAGGATCAGTGGTCTCTGATCAATAACCAATAATGCACTTTGTTTGCCCCTATGTCTCCCAGCCACTTCACTATATAGCTTTTTGCTCTTTAAGTGACACCTACAGTTCATGTTGTAATCCATGTGCTGACCTTGATGTCTGACATTCCATGGATTAATCAAGGATTGTAAGGTCTAACCTAGCCAGCATGTATGCATGTATGCTTGCATGCACACAGAAAACACATATGCAGCCACACACGTGTATTCCGACAGACACGCACGCGCACACAGACACACACACACGTATAGACGCCACCGGCTTCGCTGGCATGTCTGTTCTTGTTTGTGTGCAGCTGGTGGCCAACGCGGTGCTGTTCACCAGCGTCAACCTGTCGGGGGTGTTTGTGAGGATTCTCACTGAGCGCACCCAGAGGAAGGTCTTCCTGCAAGCCCGCAACTGCATAGAGGAGAGGCTGAGGCTGGAGGATGAGAACGAGAAACAGGTGAAGTGTACATGCACACGCACACACACACACACACACACACAAAGATAGCACAGCACAGAGGAAGCGTAGAGGCAAACAGCGACAGACCCGCAAAGACATGCATCCATACGTTTCCCCTCTTCTTGTATGTATATTTATATGTTCGTCATGTATATAGCCTTCACAAGATGTCGAGAAGTTGGAGGTTTTTAAAGGTTTCAGGTGCCAATGTACTCTAACAACCTGCCCACAGGCACGCAGTAACTATGACAGCAGCTATTTAAGGAAAGAACAATTACTGTAGCACATGCACCAGCGCCACACATTCCACCCCCTCCACACACACCTACACGCACTGATTTAACTAAGGAACAATCAGGCAACTTTAACACACAGAAACACTTCGTTTCTGTGCGTACGTGTGCGCGCACACACGTACCCACCTACACCAGTTGTTAAAAAGAGAATTAATTATCCTGCCTATATCATATTCCTCTATTGCGTACACATCTCACCTGCATATACACACAAAGTTTTGTGCACGCAAATGCAGACTGACGCAGAAACATAGACACACACGCACGCATGCACGCACACACACTTAGCACCTGTGCTTTGTAGATTAGATGATGATGTGCTGTGTTTTCCCCAGCAGTAACAGGCTCCCTTCTGACAGGTAATTACACAAGCAGATTGCTTTCATGGCCTCCCTACTCCGGTAAAGGTCACAGTTTATCTGGGTGAGAGAAACGCACACACACCCCTGATTGGGATCTATCAACAGCCAACCACCAGCCCGCAACCAGCCTACTGATGTGCCCACAACTAAACGTCTGGGGTTTGAATTTTACCCATCAAACAGCCTTTGGTTATCACTTATACATTTTCTTAGGTAGCCTGTCACTTTGAGCTGAAGCCATAGGTTCTATTGATTCCCGAACATGTGTATGGGCCGTATGTCTGTGTGGTAAATTGACTTGCCAGGTCAATAGCAATCTCAGAACCCATCAGCAGTTCACAATTTTCTCTTGGCTGGAGTGAAGTCTTCAGGAACACTATGCAAGGAAAAACAATTAACACAACACCTCTCTCGCTGCCCTTCCTCTCCTTCCTTTTCACCGAGCATTTCTCTTGCGCTCCATGCAAACAACAACAAGTTTGAGTGTTCCGTAATCACCACCCACAGTTCGGCATTTCACGTTGTTAATTTTCAAAGGCACAAAGTTTTTGTGGAAACTACCCTTTCCTGTTAGTCTTGTCTGAGCGCAGGTCACCTACAGAATCTGCATTTTAATGGGAGAAAATGTCTCATTAATAAACTGCTATGAAAAGAAAAGAGGTATAGTCAAACAGAGCACATATTAAGTCAGGCTGCCGTGTGGTAGATTTTTTCATTTTTTCTGAGACAGATCAGAGAAATGGGAATCATTAATGCGCGATTATAACGCGTTCTGGGATGAGAAATGGGAAAGATTAATAAAGCAGAGAAACTAATTATTATATTTTACATGAACTACTCTTGCATTTGCCATAACGTTTCACTTTGGATGTCATGATTTGCACATTTGAATACCTGACACACACATGTGCATGCATTGACAGACACAGACACACACAAAAACACAAAAACACACACACAACATCCACTAGCGAGTGCAATGGCTGTTCCTAGAATCTGCTCTCCAGTGCAGTTGTATTCTGCAGGCAGTGAGCAGTTGTGTGAATGGCTGTGTAATGTATGACAGTGTTGGAGGGATACACAGGAGAGTCCTGGCAGCTTTTATACTCCTGCTTCTCAACAGCCATTCAGCACAGCCTCCATAGTGTATGAATGATGATTCATTGTGTATTCAAAAACATTTGACATCCTGCTAGAGTTTCAAACATTCTCTCTGGTGGTGCAGCTGAGACTTCTCCGACTGTTGTGTGCAGGAACTAGGAGGCTTACAACACAGAAAAATAAATGTGACAATCTATATATAGTGTTTTAAGCCAGAGGAACTCAAGTGTGTAATTGCGCTTAGTAACTGTTTGAAACACAGGAGTGTTATGTATCTCTTGTGGCTATAAGATCATGACCAGTGTCATTTGCTCTCGGCATTGAGGAATATATGGATATTTATGCCAACGTAGGGAACAAATTATGTGTGTGTGTGTGTGTGTGTGTGTGGTGTGTGTGTGGAATATGTTTGTGTGCACATATGTCCAAGAGCTGAGGTAACCTGCCAATTTAAAGTTCTAACACCGCCTCTTCTCTTTTAACCCCTCCCTCGTCAGGAGCGTCTGCTAATGAGCCTACTGCCCAGGAATGTTGCCATGGAGATGAAGGAGGACTTCCTGAAACCGCCTGAGAGGATCTTTCACAAGATCTACATCCAGCGTCATGACAACGTCAGGTATGGGGGTGTCATGACAACAGTGGGCTGGAGAGGTGTGCGGAGGGGCTGGACTGTTTTGATCCAGGTGTCACCTGCTGTGATGTCAAGGTCAAGAATGGAAGGAGAGCTATTAAGATTAGCCATTAACGCAGAAGCAATCACACTAGAGGTTAGAGAGAGAAGGGATGGCTCACTGTTGCCTGCACAGTAGCCACCGCCGCCATTAGATTGTTTAGAAAAGGCTATTCCTGGTGGATCATAGTCATCTCCTTTGGTACATTTACCATGGAGCTTTGATAATGTCATGGAGATTAGAATTATTTCATATATGCACAAGTAATGCCAAATAATCCCTTTGCCAGTAGCTTTCTCTCCTCCACTATATATATGATTAATTCCATGAGAATATTGTATTATCAAAAGTTCTATGGCAGCCTTTGTATGATTCCAAACAATCAGTATCAATAAGAAGAAAAATAATAAGGCAACTTATTAAGGCTCTTCTTGTGATTAAATATTAAAAAGCCTTTATTCACTGGCTAGTCCATTTTGGGACAGTTAAAAAGCCAGCATGTTTCGGCTAACACGCCTTCATCAGGGAGAGATACAAATGCCAGTAAAGCCATGATCAAGGCCTTTCAGCCCATCAATATTATTTGAATCTGCGACTTGATGGGGACAATCCACCTACACATTTCCTGTTATCACTTATGGAATGGACACTACATAACTCTATACATGGGGAAATGGGAAATGGACCACGTATTTAATTGAACCCTGATGTAAATACCTGTATCCTTTGGTGGGGACGATTAGATGATGTAATTCTGATCTGGTCAGGCACGGAACACTAGATCAGATTATCCCTATAGCAAAGACATGATTAACTTCCTTGATCTATGCATAACTAAAAGCAAGACTGGTGATCTCCCCACTTCTATTTTTAGAAAAAAAAAACAGATAGAAATATGATTTTACATGCAAAATCCTTTCACAATAATTATTAAGGAGAACATCCCATTCGCGCAATTTCAGAGGTTGCACCACATCTGCGACAGAGAATGATTTCATTCCTTGATGGACTGCAAGGAGATGCAGTTAAAGTTCATAAACAGGTGTATTTAAGAAAAATGTGATAGAAAAAACAGCCTCTTAGATTGGGATAATCTATTGACAAGGAAACGCACTCAGGACGCCCCAGAAAGGGTGCACTTTATCAATAAAATAAAACATTTCATGAAAAAGAACTGGAAGGTCATGCAGTGTGATCCACATTTAAATGATGTGTTCCCTAAGCCACCTATTGTGTTTAGGAGAGCACCTAGCTTTAAGGACAGACTAGTGCACACTCACCTGACAGCTGACACACTCCACAACTGGTTGCAGTCAGAGGTCAAGGAATCATTCAAGTGTGGTCTTTGCAATTATTGTGACAATATTGTACAAGTCAAATCTTAACTGTAAAACTACACATGTGGTCTACCGATTGGAATGCCTTTTATGTAGGCTGTACAAAATGACGCTTCCAGGATAGACTTGCATATGCAATCAGAATAGGAAATATGGATTACCTGATGACCAGACATTATAAAACGCATCATAACACTAGCTCTTCCTCTCTGATGGCTGTAGGTATTGATCATGATCTCTTGTTTATCAGAAAGGTAATCACCTTAGACAGTTAAGATCAACTGAATATATAGGTATTAAAGGATAAAGCTGGTGTTTTTTGCTTACCCTCAACAAATCCTTTGAAAATAACAAAATCAGCAATGATTTTGTTTTGCCAACAAGTCTCGTCCATGTAGCCGGTGCCCAATTAAGCCATGTCCCAGCAGCCATAGAACTCCATTGTATTAAAAAAACGATTAAAAACACATCAAAAAACCATGCTGTTGCTCTGGGCAGCATATTTCATCATCACGATGCACCGGGCCAAGCGACTTTTTCCTCAAACAACTTAATAAGCTGGCTGTAAACAGGTTTGCGATCTCAGGGAAGTAGTTCCGTAGCACCGAAAATAGTCCCCGGCGTAATGAAGAATTTGTTCCCATTTGAATTTGATTTGGTAATAACTACAACAGCCTGACTTTTTGTGGTAACAGTTAGTGATTTTTAAAATTGAAACTATGTCTTTGTGAGCTGTATTTCAAGGTTTTTAGCTTACAATTGGAGCCAATGACTTCCGGGTTGACGGTACGTGGGAAGTCAGAAAGTAACGGGAGTAGAGCAAACACATTGTTGATTTTGTTATTTTCATAGGATTTGTTGACGGTAAGCAATGCATTAAAAAACACCAGCCTTATCCTTTAATGACCAGTTGGTAGTGAAGTCTGGGCTAAAGATATACATAGGCCTATGTATATTTTTACAATTAGGTTTGGCTTACCCTAATTATATTAGGTTCCAATTTAGGGATGGCATTTATATGTATTAGATGTACTAGATGTGCAGTTGACTGCTTGTTACCTGTGATTGCTCCATCTTCTAGGTGGGAGCACCGTCTATTTCTGTGAAAGTTTACTGGCATTTGTATCTGTCCTTGATGAAGGCATGTTAGCTCAAACATGTTGGCTTTTTAACTGTCCCAAAATGGACTAGCCAGTGAGTGAAGGCTTTTTAATAATTAATCAAGAGTTGCCATGGTATTTTTCTTGAATGTAATTTTGGATGGGAATGCTGTGGACACTTCAGCAGGGGGACACTGTGGCTTGAAACTGGGTCCTTCAGTTGAAAGGCGATCTCCCTGCTCACTGCACCACCCTGCTGCCTAAAATCAGTGTCGATAACATAGTGGGGTATAAATAATAAAATCTAATGAAAAAGTAATGTTGGTTATAATTAAGCCAAACTGCTCATCGACATTGCCTCAAATTGTTCCCCGTGTGACGCGACCTTCAGATTCGAGTGGGGAATTTTATCAGCGTTTTTCGGCAGCTCCGCCACCTCCGATGCACTTGCTATGAGGAAGATATTACAGAGCGTGGGAACCTGGCCTGGGCTGACGGTTGAACTGATTACATTCCAACAAGGCAGTAAAGGGAAGAGGAGAGCTGTATCACTGCTGAGTGTGGGAGTGGAGGGCTAGGTAGCATGTCAACAGCACTCCTGTCAAGAGACAATCCTCTCCACTCTCTGTCTGTCTCTTCTCTCTCTCTCTCTCTCTCTCTCTCTCTCTGTCTGTCTATCTGCTCTGCTCCCACAGTCGCCCACAGCTAGGAACAACCACCCATTCACTAGCCTCTACCGCACTGGCACTCGGCCAAACACCACGCTGCTGCACCCAGCAAGCCAGCCTCTGCCTGTCTCCAGGGAGGTGGTACAAATACACACACATACACACACACACACACACACACGCACACACAGCAAAAACATCAGCTTTATGTGCCGAGTGGGGGGGTGACATCTCCCTGATCTGGCCCCTTTGATGTGGCCCGGGAACGTTTGATCGCGCTCCTATTTAGATCCACCACCGCTCCGCTCTCCTTCAGACCCCCCCCCACCTCCGTTCTCCCTCTGCCCCCCCACCCCCCCCCCACCCCCCTACCCCCCACCCCCCTCCGCCGCAACACAGCAATACGAGTGCACCAGCACGACCCGCAGCGCAGCGCCATTCAAAGACAAATCACACAACAGAGCTCTTCAGTGGAGCTGCCGTCGTGATCCCGGCTTTGCATACATCAGGTTCCTGAGTGACTACCGCACTGCCGAGAGAGAGCACGATAACCCAGTCACGATGCAGGGGGAGGCCCTCCTCAAAAGTCACACTACTCTCTGGCACAGGGGTCTCACACTCGAAAACTCCGATGCGTTGACACTGCGGGGAGGAGTCGATTTTTTTTAACTGGGACTTGTGAAATTATTCAGAGTCGATAAGAGCCATAACACCTTGTTTTGTTGCCATCTGGCCTGCCTGGGAGCGAATGAATGAGGGGCTAAGTAGCTTTCAACACCTTCCTCAACCCCACCTCGCTAGCCAGCAGCAGGCAATTTAGCTCTGTAATTGATTTAGTGGTTGGCCTAAAAGACACTTACTTACCATGGAATTGGATTATGGTACTTGCTACAAGTGATTCACTTTGATTGTCATTTAACCATTTCTTACGTTACGTTAGCTTCTTAGAGAACTTAGAGAAACACAATCAACTGTTAAGGCTGAGTTGAGCATGTCAGATTATAATATTTCTGTCTCTCTCTCGCTTTCTCTTTCTCTCTCTCTCTCTCTCTCTCTCTCTCTCTCTCTCTCTCTCAGCATTCTGTTTGCAGACATTGTGGGCTTTACCAGCTTGGCTTCCCAGTGTACTGCTCAGGAACTGGTCAAGCTGCTCAACGAACTCTTTGGGAAGTTTGATGAGCTGGCTACAGTAAGTGCATCCCCCCCACCCCCCCACCTCCCCAAACACACACACACACACACACACACTACACACACTACACTGTATGATGATGAAAAAATCCAGCGTTGGAGGTTTTGAAACGGCTGCAGCAATTGGTTTTATTAACATTAGTCCACCCTCCATCGTCTCTTTGCCTCAAAGGCCTGATGCTAGTGCAGGTAGTGTCAGTGTGTGTGTGTGTGTGTGTGTGTGTGTGTGTGTGTGTGTGTGTGAGTGTGTGCGCGCACGCATATATGAGCATGTGTTGGACCAGTGTCAAGCCGACTGTATCTCTACTGACTGCAGGGAGATATGAGTGAACGTGTGTGTGTGTGTGTGTGTGTGTGTGTGTGTGTGTGTGTGTGTGTGTGTGTGTGTGTGTCTTTGGCTCATGCAGTATTAATATGATTACAGTAGTCTGCCGGCAGATAACCTATCACTCTCCTAATCTTCTTTCCCAGAGAACAACGCTACACAGGCTTACTAGCATACAGTGTAGGCTACAGTACAGCGTTTCTCTCTCGCTCTCTCTCTATCAAGTGTAATAGTCCAAATAGTGCTCTCTCTCTCTCTCTCACACACACACACACACACACACACACACACACTCCGCCCCCTCAACCCTTATCTCCCCTCTGTCTGAAAATCGGTTCACTCATATCTCCCTCTCTAATTCTATTTTCTCTGATCCCCCTATATCTCTCTCACCCTTCCAATTCCTTCCCCTCCTTGACCTTCATCTCCTCCTTCTCCTCCTCCTCCTCCTCCACCTCTGTCAAGCCTCTCCAGCTTTACTTCAACGTTGGATCAATATATGGCTCGGCATAATAAATGAGCTCCGAGAGTAAATAATACATTTACCTCTCAGATTTCTCGCAGTTTCTCCCGGGCTTTGTGTGTTGCAGTCAAACAACAGGCTGTTACAGCTCACAAGCTGATTGCTACTTAGCTGTCTCCTTCAGGGAAGTGTGATGGTCGGACGTCAGTTTGCCAATGAAATCATTTGACAACAAAGAAAAGAACTATGATAATGTTCCTGTGCAAAATTCATTCTCTTTTCCCTGTAAGTTGCCCCACACAAAACATCTTCTACTTATGCTTTCGTCCCATTTCCACCAACACCAGTACCAAAACCACGCAAAGAGATCTCTTCAGACAGCACACTCACACACACACACAGGCATATAAGCAGACACACACACACTTGCACAGACGCAGGCACATAGGCATACACACAAGTCACATGATCAGCAGGATTATCCCTCTCGAGTTCATTCTGCATCTCAGGAATCAGTCATGGCTTAACATGGAGAGAGAGAGAGGAGAGAGAGAGGAGAGAGAGAGAGCAAGATACAAGGTGATATGTGGCTTGCTATCAGTGCTCCAGTGCTCAGTAAGCCATTATATGGAAATCTTGTGATGAGGATATACTGTGTGTGTGTGTGTGTGTGTGTGTGTAGCTGCAGCTGCGTCCTAATTGAGATTTATACCCTGTCGTGTCGGCGAGGGGAAATTCACTCTCTAACCGGGTCTGTCACAGCTGCTGAGCCTGTCTGACTGCTGTATGCCATACATACACACACACACACACACACACGATTGAGACTGACCCATTACATGCACTCATGTACATGCATGTGCTATACATGCAGACTCAGACACACATGGACAAAAAAACACAGTCATGAAGACACGCAGATATAGTAACACACACACACACACACACACACATACAGAAACAGATACACATGTGCATGAACACACACTTGCAAACACACAGACACAGTCACACAGACAGGCAACCAGAAACACAGGAACACACACATGCACATAGGATTGAGAGTGACCCATTACTTGCACTAATGTGCATGCATGCACTATGCAGGCATGTATACACACACACTCACATACACATACAACACACACACACACACACACACACACACACAAACACACGCATTACACAGATCTTATACCTTTCTCTTGAGACATGGCTTGCTGTCGACTGATAATTTCTTCTTTCTCTCTCATTTATCTCTCCACTCACACACACAGGGATACGCGCACATGGACACACACGCACATGAACACACACGCACATGCACACACACGCACTGACACACACACACACACTGCTTCTGTGTGTTGCTGTTCCTAGCTCTGGGATAATCATCCACGTTCTGAATTCTCATATCCTCCCACGCCAGAATCTTTCTGCTCCCGTGAGCAGAAAACCAGAGCACCCCGTCTCCTCTCCTCTCATCTCCGCCTCTCACCCTGCAGTTGCCATGCATCCTCTGTATGTGTGTGTGTGTGTGTGTGTGTGTGTGTGTGTGTATGTATGTGTATGTATTTGTCTGTCACTCAGAGGGTGCCTGCAGGCTAAGCTTTGTAGGTCTACCATTACGTTTCTCTGATGACTGTGTGTGATACAGTGCCAAATGGAAATCCTGTGTACATTGTTGCTTGAAACAGATGAACCTGTATGTTTGCATGTAATCATGTTGGTGTCTGTGCTTTTCTGCAGGTATTTCTGCAGGTGTGTGTGTGTGTTTGTATGTGGTGCATGTATTTGTGTGTGTGCATGTGTGTGTGTGCATGCGCGTTTGTGTTATGTGTCGTCACTGAGTTTTTGCGCACAATGTGCACTGTGACAAATAGCTGATCTGTCTGGGAATGTGTGGGAGGGATTCTACTTCAAGAGCATGTCGGAGCAATTAGAGTTGGCCCCAACTACAAACACGCGCACGGTTTCACAAACACACACATCCGATGATATGATGAGCAGAGATGCAACTGCTCCGCTCCCATGCGGTGCCTAGACATTTCGAATCTCGTCACATAGGAGCGAAAATACACTTTTCGATTTCTGGTGCCAGACATTCAATATCCAAACATTCTCATTACCCTTTATGCATTTTTGGCATCCATTTATTAATGAAATGTGTGAGTAACTTTCAACTATTTAACTTGGAATGGACTAGCAGATGTAGCCATTCAGTTCCCACTTTTTATTGTGTTCTTGCTGAGCTGCTGCTGCATTTTTGTTCCTTTCCCAAGAGGAACTATATGGAGGAATCAAGTTTTGCTCTTTTCAGCAGCAAACAAGGTTGTAAGGAAAGGACTTGTCATTAGCGGAGAGGCATTAAAATTGATAAATGTTTGCTATTTTATTTCCACGGTATGACATTCAAGAAAGAATTGTCTTCAGTATAATTTGAGGGAAAGATGCAGGACAAATGCATGAAGGGGAACTTTTACAGTGGTTGCTTCTGTAGCTTTCTTATTGCGTTAGTAACAGAATAAAAACAGATTTATCTATTATGACTGAGTTTGGCCCTTTGGTAGACTAGGTCAGTTCAGATAATCTCTCTCTCTCTCTCTCTCTCCCCCCCTCTCTCTCTCTCTCTCTCTCTCTCTCTCTCTCTCTCTCCCTCAGGAGAATCATTGCAGACGTATCAAGATCCTCGGGGACTGTTACTACTGTGTGTCAGGCCTGACCCAACCCAAGGCAGACCACGCTCACTGCTGTGTGGAGATGGGCCTGGACATGATTGACACGATAGCGTGAGTCACTGTGCACGCACAGGAGCGCGCACACACACACACACACACACACACACACATACGTATCATCACACAAGGTTTCATTTTGTGTGCGTGGACATGTTGAGATGAAACCATGACCTTTAAACAAGTACAGCTAGAGTAAAAGGATTTGTTGTTACGAGACTGAGGGACTTTCAGTTTGCTGATGCTGTTGTTTTACATTAAATAAGCTTATATTTGATTGTTTCCTATTTTTGTGAGAGAATTAAAATAGTCTAAATTATGAATTCATAACTCTAAGGAGCCATTCTCTCTGCACCTCCCAGCTTTCCCACACACTGCCCTTCTACTGCATGCCCACCATTTATTTAAACATGCTAAGTGAAGGTCAAGGTACTTATAATTCTGTTGGTCAAAGTGCAAGAAATAGACACTTAAAAAGCAATAAAAAACGAATGCAACAATAAAAAATGTGCAAGGGCAGGATGTCACATTAAAAAATACAGAATAGCTATTCTTCCGAGTCAAGTAATGCAATCTACAAAAAGATTGGCCCATGCTGATGCTGAACACACATCATACTACTTGATGTAGGAGGAGCACAGCAATAAGTAATACTGGATGTAATGTGAATAATATGTGGACAGAACCCAGCAATACAGGCGAGACAGAGGCAAGCCATTCCGCTGAGCACAGACAGATTCTGAAAACTGTTTGTGGAAAATTTGTGACAAATTTGCCGCCAAATATAACCCCCAACCCCACAGGCCCACCCCGCCCCAACACACACACACACACACACACACACACACACACACACACACACACTCACAGAGCCTTTAGCTCATTCTCCTATGTGAGCTCTGGCCTGTCACGTTATTTTCCTGCTGTTCTGTCTGAGCGGATGGATGCCACTGTAGGAGTCCTTTATCTCTCAGGACAGGTGCTGCCATACACACTCATCCCTCCGTGTGTGACATCCCTCCTTCAGCCTGATGGGTGGACCACATTCTCTCTCTCACACACACACACACACACACACACACACACACACTCACTTTGACAACCTCCACGACTCTCTATTTCTTTCCGTCGCTCCATCCGTGCCTCCCTCTCCCTTTCTCGTCTGAAGTGGCTCACCTCCCACTGTTGACGAGGAGCTTTGTATAGTGATTTACTGGAGAGGAGAGGCTTTGGAAAAGTCCCACTTTATCTCCCCCGAGCCACAACACAGCTAAGAGAGGTGGTATACACGCGCACACACATGTGCACACACACACACACGCTCCCATGCACACAGACGCATGCATGCACACGCTCCGGGAGCTTGAGCAAGAGGTTTTTTGTTTTGAATATACAATGCAGAGCTGCTCTCACTCCATCAAAACAAAGCCAAGTGAGATGCGAACTGTTTGGTCATGGTGAAACTATAATACAGCAGCGACAAGACAGATCTCAGGCTGAGAGCTATATTTAGCTGTCTATCTTGTCAGCTACAGCACTTCACATCACTGTTTCCTCCTACCACTGAATAGGCAGGTTGGACCACCATGCCCGGCGGAGCTGCCACCTTGCCTCAAAGAATCTCATTTGTATTGGTCTCGGTGGAGAGCTTCTCTGTCACATAGTCTAAAAGCTATTTCTGAGGCCTTCCCCCTCCAAAAAAAAAAAAAAACCCAGAGAAGCCACATTCACATGTTGGTTTTGTTTCAATTGTCTGAGCTGAATCCTGTATCACCCCCTGCAGGTCGGTGGTGGAGGCGACAGAGGTGGATCTGAATATGCGTGTTGGCCTGCACACAGGACGGGTGCTGTGCGGTGTGCTGGGCCTGAGGAAATGGCAGTATGACGTCTGGTCCAACGATGTCACACTGGCAAATGTGATGGAGGCTGGAGGGCTGCCTGGGTCAGTACTGCTACTCACACACCCACTGAGACATGAATCTGAGCGGTCAAAGTGGAAAAAGAACACACACACACACACAATATCCCACATATAGAAATGGAATAGGGCGTCATCTTGTGTGCTCAGTGTAACACCAGATCACAGCATTAACAGAAGTTGCTTTATCTCATATTCAGTCTTGAAATCTTGCTCTCCTTAGAACAAGTGAAAAATCAGTGGGGTGAAATAATTTCACTTGTGTCTGATGCAGTTCCATCTGTTTCAAGAATTGTCTTGGAACAACTGACAATCATCACTCCGCTTGTATAAAAATAATGTCACTTCATTAAAAACAAGTCTTGAAACAAGCTGATTTGCATTGTAAATGAGCTCACCTCATTGGCTTTCACTTGTTTAAAGTAAAATCATATTTTAAGACTCATTACAAGATCAAATAACATGTTTAAATAGATTTTTGTACAGTAAAATTGCCAGTGTTAATTTGACTCTGAAAGTGTAAAAATGAACTCATAAACAGTGGCGCTGGCACTTTCAGAGTTAAATTAACACTGGCAGGTGAAGCATTTTAGGCAGATAGAGACCCAAATTCCATATTGTGCAGACAAAAGACTAGCCATGGGTTATTAGGCTTTTAAAAACAATGAAGGGGACAATGATTTGAGACCTTTCTGCCTGACACTTGCTGTGTCTGCTATCTGTGTCCACTGCTCTGCTTGCTCTCCCAGCAAGGTGCACATCACAAGGACCACTCTGGAGTGTCTGAATGGAGACTATGAAGTGGAACCAGGCTTTGGCCACGAGAGACACGCCTTCCTTCAGAAACACCACATAGAGACCTTCTTCATTGTACCCTCTCACAGGCGCAAGGTACGCTGGCACTTTTTCTCACACTCTTTCTCTCCCCTTCGCTTGTTTGTTTGTGTCTTTCCTTCTTTCTTTCTCTCTCCCGCCTCTCGTCAGCATACAACTCCAGAGGTGACACATCTGTCGGTGCTGTAACAGTTAATCCTCTGAAGCGGGGAGGGAGGCAGGCCATGTGTTAAGCTGGCATACACATGTCTTGTATCACTATCTCACACCGACCGCACATGTGCACCAGGGCGGAGTGTGTGTCACACTGCCGTGGCAAAGTCTACTCATAGCAGCTTAAATCCCCTGCTTCTGGGTTAGGGTTAGATGCATAATGCACTCACACAGGCAAACATGTATGTATGCACGCACACGCACACACACACACACACACACACACACACACGCACATACTTGATACATCCAGGTTTGCTAACATTCCTCACACCATTTACTGTAAATATCCCACACAAACCTGCTTTATTTCCATGAATGAGATGATTCTCCAAAGCACATAAAAATTCCTGCTCTCATCTTTTTAGTGATGTCATATCTCCTTTCCCTGCCATCCTTCCCGTCCCATCCGTTACCCCATAATCCAACTTCTCCTCATTTTCTATCCAATATTCAAGAAGCTGGTATCACTTTGGCTGATGCCTTTCTCCCTTCTCTTCCTTCTTGTCCCCTCTTCGTCCCTCTCTTCCCTTCCAGATCTTCCCGGGACTGATTCTGTCAGACATCAAGCCAGCCAAGAGGATGAAGTTCAAGACGGTGTGCTACCTGCTGGTGCAGCTCATGCACTGTAGGAAGATGTTCAAGGCCGAGATCCCCTTTTCCAACGTCATGACCTGCGAGGACGACGACAAGGTGTGGGACTTGTGTGTTGAAGTGTCCGTGTCTGTTTGCGTAATGAGGTGTGTGTTTGAAATTGGGTCATTTTTTTGTGAACCTACGCGTGAGTGCACGTGTGTTTGCGTGCCTCTGCATACCACCGTGTTTTGTACATAATAGATATTAATATTTCTGGGTTGCGTAGTAAAAATCCTTTTAATGGGTTTGTATGTCCATTGCTGATGGAGTGAAATCCTGCTTGGTTTCCTAATCTGCTGCGCACACACACACACACACACAGAGCACACTAATCTGGATTTCTGGATCTCTCAGCATAAGTACTACAGTATGCCTGTGTTACAACCACTTGTTTAAAAGTAGGCTAGTGCAATGGATATTAAAGGCAACTTTTGACCTAAACTGACTGCTCTTTAGCTGTGGCTGTGTGTGTGTGTTCCTCTACATAAATGCCAAATGATGGCTCTGTGTGTGCATATGACCATTAATTTGTGCTTGTGCATGTGTTTCTCATTATCTTTGTGTGTATTTGTTTTAAACCACGGTGACTCAGCGGTGAGTCAGAGTGTCGGTGGTTGGTCGGCCGGTCGGTTGGCTGGTGGTTGGTGATTGGTGGCGGCATCACAGGGTCTGGCCATCAGAAATAGCCTGCTAGCTGTAATCCGCCCAACTGTGTGAGCTTGGCCAGGCATTAGTACTTCATGATTCTGATGAGGTTGCTCTACGGCTGCTGGTAATCACCCACAGCCCGTTATCATCTCCTCTAATAGTATTAGCCACATTGTTACATGATTATCTAAACGGCCAAAATGCTGCCGTTGTGACACAGTGGAATTTTATAATAGAATTATGACAGCGTAAATTGTTTTGGTCCAAAGAATAGCAGCTCTTGTGATAACAATTTGCGTATTTGACCATAATAGTGTTATGACATAGAAGAGTTGCAATGATGACATTATCATTTTTTGTTGAACGTCTGTGATAGCCACAGAATTTGTATTATGACATCATCTGCTCCAATGAGACTGGCTGAGTCATAGTGTTTTTATTTTATTTTTGTAGAAGTAGTAGTATTATCACTGTTTTGCTTTGGCAACAGATACTGAACTATTTAATGCTAATTTAGTAGGTGTACATTTATAGAATACTTAACATCCTATTCCTATTGTTGCTTTCATAACCATGATAATAAAGAAAAGCTTTTTTGCCAGTCACATGAGACTTAGAATTTAGGAGTCATGGGTACATTATGACAGGCCAATTTTAAACACACTTTTGTCGCAATACCTCTGGTTGAAACCCTAGCAAAATTTTCATTGATATTTATTTATAATTGCTTTATGACATAACAAGAGCATTCCTGCCATGTGTTATATACAATGTCTTATGATCCTATTGCATATCAGGTTATTATTTCATGAAATAATGACTAATCAAATTCTTGAATGAAAATGTGAATGCTTACCGGTGCTTCAGGCATGCTGCTCTATATGTTAAATATGTGTATAATTCCAGTTATTTTCAACCTGGGCCTTGCTTTCCTAGTTTTTGCCAACATGATGGTTAATTGTGTTCAAAATTTCAGCGCTTACTTCACTGTAGAGCTTTATGTAGCCCTCAGCTACAGGTAGCGCTGCTCTCCAATACACACCCAGAGGGCCAATGCAAACTCTAACCGACTCTAAACTAAACACCAATTAAAACACGTCTTATCAACACAATCACAGCCACACAGCAATGGAACCTGCCTACATCCAATGTTCCGATTATCCATTGCCTGAAACTAGAGTATATTGCGGCATTAGATTTGTTATGTTAACTAGCATGAGATGTTTGTTAAATAGACTATTCAAATACTCTGATGCTGTATTCATGTCATAGGATTTACTGGAAATACGAATTACTGACTTGTGAAAAAAATTTCACATCAACCTCCTAGTGGTAATTACAAATAGGATATGTGGGATTTTTTGCATGCTTCGATACATCACAAATTGTGGAACTGTGTCAACACAAGAGAGTCCACTGATGTCAATGATCAGTTTTATTCCCACTAATACAATCAACTCTCCTTACGAAAGGGGCGAACAATATCTGCTGCAGTTTGTATATGGTTGATTTTAAATTCATAAATGCAAATCATTTTGGATGTGGGCGTTCCAACGAGTAAAGCACATGAAACTTTTCAAACTTTTGGAGAGCGACACCGCAGCTGAGGGGTATATGAAGTTCTAGTGAAGTTAAGTGATGGAATTTTGAACACAATCAATCATCCATGATGGCAAATCCTTTAAAGAGAAGATGAGTTGAATGCAGTGGTTCTGAACCTTGTTGATGCCAAGGCATACTTTGGCAAAAAAAAAAAAAAAATTCCAAGGCACGCTAAATCATTGATTGCTGTAAAATAGCCTTCAGCGATCATAGAAGAGGATCATCAAAGGCAATAAGCAAACACAAATTTGGTCCAAGTTCCATTAACTTGAAGTATAAAGCTCCTTAATAGCAGTTTTAAAGAAGTTATCCTTGTTTGTTTTTTCCACTGATGTTCTTAACATTTGAGCAAAATCTTAAGGTGCCAGTCACCTTAACGTGTCAGGCAGGCCTGGCTCTGTAGAGACGGACTGTGTTGTGTTGTGTTGTGGTGGCTGACAGCGGAGAGCGCTGCGGACCGCCTCGGAGAAGCTGAGGAGCCGGACGTCGTTCTCGGCCAGCGCCGTGCAGCACTCACCGGGAACCCGGGTCAACCGCTACATCGGCCGGCTCATCGAAGCACGGCAGACCGAGTCCGAGACCTCAGACCTCAACTACATCACACTGGTCTACAAAAACAGAGACAGGGAGCGCAGGGTGAGCACACACACACACACACACACACACACACATACGTGCACATGCACACATACGTGACACAAATGCACACAATACATATATATAACACATGTATGAGGTAAGAATACTTTCCCCATTATACATAAGGTAACATGCTTCGTGACTCCATCCTCTGCATCACCCCCTCTGTCTTATTTCTCTCACATACACACCCTACACAGTCTCTCTGATTCTCTTTCTTTTTTTCTTCTCCCCTCTCTCCCTCTCTCCCACGCCTGTTGTCTATGATGTGTGTGTGTGTGTGTGTTGTGCGTGCGTGTGTGTGAGGAATCCACCCACCCCCTCTCAGGAGGGGGTGCAGCTAATGATTTGGGAACGCCTGAGCGGCACACGTGATATCTTTCTCCTATGTGTGCGTGGGTAGAGCCATAAAGGAGACACAGAACAGGGAAGGGTTTGTGTGTGTGTGTGTGTGTGTGTGTGTGTGTGTGTGTGTATGTGTGTGTATATGTGTATGTGCACTCTATATACAGACACACAGCGGTGTGGCAGAGGAATTCTATCCAAAGTAAAAATCAGTTAATTGTTACTTATTTAATATCTTTTAGAAGATGGCTGATCCTTTTGGGAACATTCATACCGTCACCAGCAGCAAAACATAAAGATACAAACTTTAAAATGTTAAGCACAATAGCCTCCAGCACAGTACAGCTCAGTACAGACGAGGCGCAATGTTCAGCCCCAAGATAAGGCGAGAAAGAGGAGGATGGAGCAAGCAAGTCAGACATTTGAGTCATTAAAATACCTAATAGCAGCAGGCACATATGATGATCTACCGCCTCTTGGTAGAATGAAACTGCCACTAAAAGCACTCCTCAGGCTTTCAACCAACCCATGCGATGGATGACCCTCGTAGCATAATGTGATGTGCAGTTTTTCCCTCATGCGTTCATGTGCAGTGGCCTCGAGGGAATCTGGGATGATACCAGGCGGAGGCAGGCTTCTTGATTAGCTTATTCAGGCCGTTCCTATCCTCCTGTCTTTTTTGGTTAACTGCCTCTCATGTAGATGTTTTCTCTCTCTCTCTCTTCTCTCTCGTTCTCCCTCAGTATCACCAGGTGTACGATGACCATTTCATCAGTGCAGTGGTTCTGTCTCTGATCCTCGCTGCTCTGTTTGGCCTTATCTATCTCCTAATGATTCCACAGTACGTACACACACACACACACACACACACACACACACACACACACACGCACACCCACTCGCTCTTACACGATCGCAGTTTGTCCCATTTGTGTAATGGAACCGGATTGATTGGGTGTTAGGGGTCTGGTGAGACAATTATAATGGAGGCTGTTGCACTGCAGTAAATGGGAAATTGGGAAAGCCTTTCTCACTGTGCCACCCCCCCCCTCCCGCCTCTCCCTCTCCCCCCTCTCTCCCTCCAGGGGAATGCTAGTGCTGCTGCTGCTGGTGCTGTGTGTGTGTTTCCACGTGGCCTGCGTCATGTACCTGCACCTCACCAGGGTCCAGGTAGGACATCTTGACTTCTCCTCCAGGCTGCCGGCCTGTATGTGACATTGGATTATCACGTTATCCTTTCAGTGGCATAGTCTCCGGTAATAGGCCAGCGCATAATGAAACACAACAACAAAATGCACTCATCCTGTTTCCACTCCTGGCTAATGATGCGTCCCAAATACCACTGAGGTAGATTAACAGGTACTTAACTACCGACTCAGTTCTAACCCCCACCCACTCTCTCCTCTGGCTTAAGTGCCATCCAGGCTGCCTCACCATCCAGATCCGAACAGTGCTGTATGTCTTCCTTGTTCTGCTCACCTACTCTATCACCCAAGCCTGTGTGGTAAGTGTATGTATATGTGTGTGTGTGTGTAAAATACAATAAGGAATGTAGTGGAGGGTAAACCCACCTAGTTTCGGTTTAGCCACTTTTTTATTTGTGGAATAGAGTTTACACACCTTTCACAGTTCATAGTACGCATCATAGTAAGTAGTATCAAACTGATGTATGTTATATGAAAGGAAAACAATAGAATTGATTTTTGTTTATATTGGTGGTTGTCTGCCTTATGGTGATCACTGACTTTTTTTTTAAATTTATCCCTGCAACATGGATACAGCTCTATAATATAAGGCTTTGGTTAGTGTACTCCACTACATTTTGGCCCTGTTTCACCCCTTCTTCAAGGTTGGATGTGTTCCTTGGGCGAGAAGTGGGGCAAACTCCAGCAGCTCCATGGAGATGGTCACCACGGATACATCGGGGGGCGGGCCAGCCAACAGGACGGTGGCAGACAGGGCGTGTCCCAACGTGGCATACGCCCTTTTGTCCTGCGTAGCTGGGACCCTCACTATCATCCCCTACCTCCGCGTCTCCTCACTCCCCAAGATCCTCTTGCTCCTCCTCCTCTCTGCTAGCTACACCGTTGTCATGGAGACCAGTGGCTATCGCCAAGCTGTGGGGTAAGATCAAGCTGCTTGTGGCATGTTGGTTTATTATGGTCTAAATATATGTGTCCTGGGTGTGCTCAAGTTGTGTATGTGTGTGTGTGTGTCTTTCAGAGGAGGGTTTCTCCACACACGGGGATATGATCCTGTGTTGGCTGTTTTGCTGTTTGCTGGAGCTCTGGCTCTACACTCAAGACAACTAGATCTGAAACTACGGCTGGACTATCTCTGGGCCACTCAGGTATGTGTGTTTGTGTGTATATGTGTGTGTACGTATAGTATACCTATTAGTGTGTGTTGGTATTTTTACATACAGTACTTTTATGTGTGTGTCTGTGTTGTGTGTGTGTGTGTGTGTGTGTGTGTGCATTCATGCTTGTGTGCGTGCATGCATGGTTGTGCGCAGTCACAGCAGATTATGAGTGTGCATATTTCTATCTTTGCGAATGAGAGCCATTGTCATGTTTGCAAATCATTATCTCCCTCTAGTGATAAGGATAAGCAATTACATCTTTTCTCTCAACTATACATTACATGAAAGGTTTATTGTTTTTGTATAGAGAATACAGCATGAATTTCACATTGGATTTACATTCATATCACTTTGTAAGGACCCACCCCTCCTTCTCCACATTTGTATTGTGTGATTGCTGGTGCTGTCCAGGCAGAGGAGGAGAGAGGCGACATGGAGAAAGTGAAGCTGGACAACAAGCGGATCCTGTTCAACCTTCTGCCTGCCCATGTGGCTCAGCACTTCCTCATGTCTAACCCCAGGAACATGGTGAGGATCCACAAGCACATTGGGCTTGTCCAGCAAGCAAGGATCATCTATCTAAAATGAGTTATGCTACTGAAATCAGCAAAGACTCAAAAGTTCCCAATGCTTCCTGGTACGATGCACAGTAAGCTAATGTTTCCATGTAAGAACTACAATTTGAGCCAGTGATCAGATTTTTGGCTTATACTGATTGGCAAAACATTTACATCCTGGAGTGTTCCAGGATAGGAAGTCTTTTGAGTCAGGTTACAGGCTACAGGCTTGGATTGACCAGGCAAACCAGAATCTCCCAGATTTAAACAGGTTTTAAAGAATTTGAGTGCTGATCCTGAAGCACTAGTTAGGCCACATGATCATACAAACGTCACTTGGAATTAAGAGTCAAACTGCTCCCAATCAGCGTTCTTTCTATTTTTAGTTCCTGCAGGGAAAACATCCCACGAGGTTTGGACAATGTTGCTGGTTCCCTGACCATGTGTTGCGGTGTTAAAGTGGAAGTGCGATGTGACAGCCCTTCTGTCTGTTTCCAGTGATTGATGAACATCCCCTCCACTGATCTCTGTTCCTTCCCCAGTCCCCTCCCCCTTCTCAGGAAGTGATGAAATCAAACATCCTCAACCTGCGAATCAGGAAGTGTGTAGCCCCTCACGAGGACAGGCTCGGTTTGTAAACACTAGGGGCAGGAAGTGTGCTTCCGCCACATCGGTGACCCCTCAGAGCGAGAATGTATAATAGAAAGGCCTCCCCTCTTTCCTCTGGGCTAAAGTTCACCAACACACACACTGTATTCATGTCGCACCCCAGTGCTACTTTGGTGCCTGGGTTTCAAAGCCATCTTTTCTCTGCTCCAACATAAAGGCCCTTTCAAAAATCATTTTCATTGCGACTATAATGGCCACTTGCACCCATACTGATCGAATCTGTCTTTTTCACATTGTCACTAAGGGCTATAATACATGGGCAACATTTTGAGGTGATGTAGATGGGTTATTTCACCAACAACAATAACCAATCTTGTTTTCAGTTTATATTTGCTCCTTAACACTCACTGTGTTGCTTGTATTAACTTTGTTCCATTTGCAAATTCTCATCCCTGTTCAAGGCAGCATTGCCCACCACCATTTCCTCAAAATGTTAACCATATCTTAATATCTTAACATCTGTTCTTTACACAGCGTCATTCCTCTCACTTCGGCAACTATGGTGAATGACCACTACAGTACAGCCAAGTCTAGTCAGTTTTCACTCTGTTTTGACTTAGCTGTCCTAACTGAGCTGCCTCCCTTCTAGGACTTATACTACCAGTCCTATGCTCAGGTCGGAGTGTTGTTTGCCTCCATCGCCAACTTCAATGACTTCTACATTGAGCTGGATGGGAACAACATGGGAGTGGAGTGTCTGAGGCTACTTAACGAGATCATTGCTGACTTCGATGAGGTGAGTGAATGCTTTATTCTACAGAGAATAATAAATCTGTGGTGTAATTTTTTGTGTTGTAACCCTTCAACTGTCATGTCTGCCTCGATCTTGAAATTGGAGGTACAGGCCAGTACCCAACAATATGACCTCCATAATGTCATTGTCAAAGAAGAGATTGGGCCCTGACTGATGGTTGAGAAAATACTGTATTTGTTGATGTGATGAGATAAGCGATGCTTGTGGTTGGGAAAGTTACTTTAAATATCAAATCTGTTTTCAGATTACTTTTTGCCTTGCTTAAATCTGTAATCAGCAAAAATGTTTTACTCAACCACACTAAAATAGTCTTTTGTTTGATTGATTTGTTTGATTGTTTTGAATAGAATTTGGATTTCTTTGCTCTCATAACCCATATAATATAAAGTTAAACTGACAATTTATTCCAATTAAGAGACATCAATTTGAAGTTTGTAAATATAGTATCAATTTAGCTGTAGTAATGTTATTACTCTATTTTAAAATCACTAAGTGAATAAATTACACATACCAATTTCTGGAATCAGATTTGTTGACATCCCCCCCCCCCCCCCCCCCCTCTCTCTCTCTCTCTCTCTCTCTCCAGCTGATGGATAAAGAGTGCTACAGGGACATAGAGAAAATCAAGACTATCGGCAGTACATACATGGCTGCAGTAGGGCTGGTTCCTACGACTGGCTCCAAGGTACACATTCAACAGCTATATTTAGATCACGTGTGTTATGTATTAGCGTGTTAGCTACGTTCCTAATGTCTTGAATGCACACAGCATTTTTGAGAGGCCTAGTATTTCAAGACAGTTTTTTCTGGGTGTTGATATTTAGAACGCTGTCATGTTTCACCCTGCAAATCCACTGTGAGGGATTAGCGGCCGCTGTGGCGTCAGCATATTCCACATTCATAAGTCCTGCAAAGCTGACAAACAAAAGAGCCCTTTCTGCCACTTCTGCCAACTTTATGCAAACTTAACAGTCGGTCAGTGTTAATGTGACTTTGGGGAAACCCTGATGTGTGCTGCTATGGCAGTCTTAGATAATAGTATCCGTAATCACGTGAGAAGCAATACACCATGTCAGTGAAACAGAAATGGAGGCCGATATCTTCTCCTACCTTGTGTGTAAACCATGGTATAAACGTGTGTGTTTGTTTGTGTGTGTGCACAAATGTGTTGTGTGTGTGTGTGTGTGTGTGTGTGTGTGTGTGTTTTGTGTGCATGTATTTTTATGATTCCTATAGGCGAAGAAGTCCATCACCTCACACTTATGCACGGTATCAGACTTTGCCATTGAGATGTTTGATGTCCTGGACGCCATCAACTATCAGTCTTACAATGACTTTGTCTTGAGAGTCGGTGAGTGAAAACGCATGCGCACACACACACACAAGCGCGTGCACACACACACACACACACACAATGTTTATACACACACGGTCTGGGTGTCTGACCTATGTCACCTATGACACCAACCAGTTGTCCATCAGGGCTCAATGCCGGTAAGCTTGGTAAAGCTGTATGGTAGGAAACGCATCACAGAAAGAGCGTTCCTACAGGAAGCTCGTCACAGCGAGACCTGAAGTTCTGGGTTCCATTGTGTTGGGTATCCTGTGGGGAGCCTGTGACAGGAGCCCTTGTTTAATCACAGCATAGCCTGGTGTACACAGTGCCATCCTGTCTGCAGACTGCGGGTCTGCGTGTGTATAAAGTGTGTGGGCTTGCGTGCTTGGCTGAACATGTTCTGCAGAAACGCAACTCTTTATATTGAACATTTTCCAGTAAATACCGAAAAAAGAAAGAGTTGAGTCAGATTTTACTGTGTGTGCTGTATTGTTGTCCACTCTTTAGAACTAAGAAGTGTGGCTGTAAGAATGAAGCAGTGTCTTTGATAGCATCACCGCGACGGCTGGCATAGAATTGATTGAACATTTATTTATTCAGGTAGTCTCATTGAGCACGTTTACATGGACTGCAATATTCTGATATTAACCCGATTAAGACAATACTCTGAATAAGAAACTGCCATGTTAACAGCATTTTCTGATTACCTTAACCCAAATAAGGTCAGTAAGTAAGCAATAGTCGATATTATGTGGAGTATTCCGATTTTAGTCGAATTATTGAAGTGCATTGTAGACATGTATACACCTTAATCACACTATGATGTCCTATCTGAGTTTTCGCAGCATTTTGTGACACGTACGGCAATCCAACTGCTTGACGACGCATGCTCTAGCTTCCAGCAAGTGTTTAAAGATATCTGGCCGACAAGCAGTACAGAGGAGGCCTGTTGTAAAAGCTGTATCTGCCTGCGTCTATTGGCATGTATAGCCGTAAAAATAACGGCTCGAAGCACAGTGTTTTGCAAATTAGCAAGAAAATACTCATAAGGGTATACCACGGTAGCAACATGACAGAAAGGGTTTCAGGTTAAATTCCGGAGGGAAACTCGGACGTAGGAGGGACGTAATGTGGGTGTGCGTCTTCAGTCATTAATCGGACTATGCTCTGTAGCATGTAAACAGGAATATGAATGGAATATTCTATAAGCAACTCATGTAAACACCTTAATCGAAATATTGTCTTATTTAGAATAAGGTCAATAGTCGGATTATTGCAGTCCATGTAAACATAGTCATTGAGATCAAGATCTCTTTTTCAAGAGAGACCTGAGAACAGCAGTAAAACATATACAAAAATAATAAACAAGCATAATCCAATCACACATTATAAACTCAACATTCAGTAAACATGGACAAATCATCAGAAACAATCACAAACACCTTTAAAAAATAAAAATGTCAAATCATCTAGTGGGATAAGATGTACAAGTTTCAAAGTCCTTTGTAATTCATTCCATTTATAAGGTGCAATGTACCGGAAAGCAGTCTTTCCGAATTCAGTATATGCACGTGGAATATCTAAGGTCAGGCAGTCCTGAGATCTGGCACAGTAGTTAATGGTTGTAAAAGCAAGGGGAGATGAAATGTACTGGGGAAGTTTGATGACATGTTACTGTGACATGTGATGTGTTACTTGGCAATGAGTAGAGATGACTGTCATTGAAAACTGCATTGGTCAAACTCCTGATCCATGGCTCTGAATAAACCAATAAACATCAATTCGTCCATACTCCAGAATAGCCTATACAGTATGCTAACCGTTGCATTATGGGCTCTCTGGTTATGTTCACACCAGGGATCAATGTGGGACCAGTGGTGGCAGGGGTGATCGGAGCCAGAAGGCCTCAGTATGACATCTGGGGAAACACAGTGAACGTAGCCAGCAGGATGGACAGTACTGGAGTACAAGGCAAGATACAGGTACAGTCCTACAGTGCGTACACACACTTCTGCTCTGCATCTGCTCGCATCATGAATTGATTCCCTTATGATTTCTGTTTTTCATCTCCAGGTGACAGAGGATGTCTATCGCATCATCACAGACTATTACGACTTTGTGTGCCGAGGCCAGGTTAGTGTCAAGGGCAAAGGTCAGATGCTCACTTACTTCCTGGAGGGGCGGAGCCAAAGCGGTAGGCCATCTCAAACCCAACAACCCCGGAACGCCAATCGCCGGTCAAGCGCGTTTGCCCACGGCAACGTGTGCACTAGATTAAGCCCCGCCCCGACGGTGACCACCTATGCCACGATCAGGACCCCTAGCCCCGGCATGGCTAAGCCGACCACCTCCACCAGCACTACCAGATACTTGCCCTCTGTCCCCACGGCAATGGTGTGATTGACACGCACACTGTCTCCATGGCGACCATGGAACCCTCGACGGCACACGAGAATGAGAGTGGAGGTGGGGAAATAGTATGCGACCCACGGGGATGGCAAAAGGATAGCAGCAGCGGAGACAGGAGAGAGCAGGATATAAGAACATGAAGCAGGACAAACGAGGAGTTCTCCTCCACTCTTATTGAACTGTCTGTGGAGCTTTGCTTCCCTCCACAGTGTTGGCTCTCCTGGTGTGTGGGAAGCAGAGACGAGAGAGACTGATGGAAGGTCTGGGCTTCGGCCTGGACTGTGTCTAGGACTGGGCACGGGAGTCTGCGGAGGACCCAGACCCCCCCTCCACGTTTGAGCCCTGCTTGTTGTTTCACACCACAGGGTGTCATTAACATCAGCAGGACGTTTTAGCCACGTTGCTCTGTAACCAATCAAAGGCCAAGGACGTCTCCGGGATTTCAGGGTAGACTCCCTAACTGTATCTACAACTATAATAAACTAAATCAACATTGAAAACATTACAACGCACAATTGATAGTGTAGCACGCAAGCCTCTCACACCATATCTTGAATATACCTTAACTTCAGCTGACCCTTTTTCTCAGTCTAAAACCAAATCAGTGCTGTTGCCTTAGCGACCACTCTTCAGAATGAGTTTATTGCCGTGTTATATTGCCTTTGAGATCCATTATTGATTTATTGGAGACCAATTAACTCTTCAAATGAATTAATTAACTACAATGGGATGGGACATTGTTGTCCAAGAGATATATCTTTTTAAAGTGGATGAAGCCAAATGCATAATTGTAAATGGCAATTCTGGTATAAACTTGCCAACGCAACAGGGCATTGCCTTCAATCATTTTTGGGTTAGTGATATCGTACATTTATGGCACATGCCGCTTCACTATACCCTCTAATGGCACATGAGGTAAAACTCTTGATTCCCTGGGCATAGCCAGCAGGCTGCTCAGTGTCTTTAAGTGCATGATGCCACTGCTGCATTTCAGTCATGTTTGCTGTCTGTTTCCCTATGATGCTTGACTTCCAGATTCTTCCTTGATCCTTGTCAAAGTGTAGCAATAAAGCAGTTTGTTTCCTCAGCCAAACCACCCTTGCATGCTGTAGCCAGCTGAATCATATTTTGACCTGATAGTGTATGTAGCCAATAGAGTGTGTGTAGCTAGCCACACAAGTCTGTATCTCTGTGGAACTGAAGCATGACTTAGACAACTTATTTTCTGTGCTGTGTGAGTGTCATTCCTTCCTTATGGCATTATAAAAAACCTTTTTTTCTGCCTGCTTGTTTATTAAGAAATATTTTCTATTGTTGAAATATTCTGTTGAACGGTTTCTATTTTTATGAAAACTTCTGAAAGCTGCTTTGGTAGAAAAAGAGGAGTACTCTGCTATTTATGAAGAGACACCCAAACCTCTGTGTCTGACTTCCTCATACAAATCCAAATGATTTATTTTATGGCACAGCATGCTACTTATGGCTCACCATAGCCAATACTCTCCTCGACTCTGGTCTAGCATGCACTGCCTGCAAGCCTGTGGCTCTCACGTGCATGCTTTGATGAGACATGAACACAGCCCAGCCAGTGAACACACAGCGACTCTATTTTAATGTAGTCCTCATGCATGCGCTAAAGGTAGCGGTCCTCTTGAATGTAAGGTGCTTTTCGACCTGTGTCTTCTCTATGAGCTTTGTGTGCTGGTGGGATTCCTTGAGGACATTTCAGGATAGCTTGACATCAGGCCGGGGTTCTTCTCCCCCCTGCTGCAGTCAACAGGTAGCTGGTTTTCAAACGTGCCAACCTATTTTCATAAACATATCAAACTTCAGTGTTGAGCTGTAGCACAACTGAATGTGAGGCTACAGTTATTGTGAATTTACTTTGTTGAATGCCTGTATTTTTACTGTTTAAGCTGTTCCTTACAAGTTTTGTAACTCAAATGGTGGAAAATGTTGATTTTGGAAAGGTTTATTTGGACACCATAACCTGATTGAGATTATGTTTAAGTAATTCTTATCTTATCATATTTAAAATAGATTTAAAGCCTATAGTAGCTTGAATGCATACTTTGAGTTTCTAAGAGGTAAAACTGAGGATTTTTATACCCATGCTTTAAACAGTTGGTAATGCTGATGGAAAGGAGTTATGTACAATATTTTTCCTGTGAATTAGATATTTTCATACTGTATGATACGGGTTTGAATTGTTATATGTAGGTATTACTAGCTATTATTGTACATTGTAGAGTCTTTTTCAGAGATATATTATGAATGATTAGATATTTGTCAAGTTCTTTTGTTGAAGATGTATTTATTGAGATGTTTTATGTGAATGTACATTTTGTTAAGACAATATTTTATACTAAGTGTTTGCACTGCTATGATATTGACGTATTATGGTTACGAAATAAAGCCAGTGGAGACGTGTCTCCTTGAGCAAGTGCTGTCTTCCTGTGCTCATGTTCACAAACTGTGTGTTTGTGTATACTCAGTTTGTGTATACTCGCACACACAAACACACACACACACACACACATACACACACACATACAAACACACAGCCTAGTGCAGGGAAACCAAAGCAGGTCACATTAGTGCATATAGAGAGGTCATCAATCTCAGTCATAAAGTTACGTAAGAGTAGAAAAACAAAGTAGCTAATGCGATAAGTTTGTAGCAACATTGGGGTCAATGTCAACCTGAGTCCCACGGTGTTGTTCAGAGGGGTTACGCAGTGTTGTTCAGCCTTCTCATGTATGCCGATGTTATGTGCACATCAGCTACCACAATAACATGACAGCAGAGTTCTATATCTGTACAGAGCAGATACTATACAGTATGTGTAGATAACAGACCAAGACTACACTGTGTTGTATAGGATTTGAGATATTGAGTAAGATACAGACTCAAGAGTGTGGGAAAGGTGCCAGGGACCCAGTGGGTTATACAGGGCTATGTATACAGCATACCCCCCCCCCCCCCCACACACACACACACACACACACACACACCCAACCCACCCACCTCTTCCCCCAGCGGAATCTACCCACAAATGGGGGTTTGGAGGAAAAACAAAACAAAACAAATGAATGGGGGCCTTATCATGTGTGTGTTTGTGTGTGAGCTGAGCGTGAAGGGATGTTTCAGGTCCTGTCGCAGGAAGACCCTGCTTCCAAACATTCATCAGAGGTTTGAATGGCTGCATTCTCTCTCTCTCTCTCTCTCTCTCTCTCTCTCTCTCTCTCCCCGTGTGATTACACCAGTGTGGGCGTGTGTGCATGTGCGTTTGTTGGTGTGTGTATAGTAAGCAGCTGGAAGTGCGCGTGGTGGAGGGCCGGTGGCATGCGGACCATCCTGAGTGACAGGTTGTCATGGCAACACAACACGGTCATGCCCTGACGCGACACTATCGAGGTTGTGTTTTTCAATGAGTAAATGATAAACGCGAGGCCTCCTTAAAAACACCCCCCCCCCCCCCCCCCCCCCCCTCGCCCCTCGCCCCTCGCCCCCTCCATTAGCTCTGTGATTCATGCTGATCACGCGCACCGACACTCTGCTCTCATTACGGAGTACGTCGATGCGCCGCTCTTGTTGATCACTGAGAATTTATGACAGCGTGTGTGTTTACCACCTGCTGGGCCCTCTGAGCGGATATGATCAAACAAGCCCGGCTCCGAATGCGGCAGTAAACACTCCGAGGTAGGAGTGCCAAAGTAAACACTCACATGCATGGAGATAAGCAAACGGAAATGGGCCTTTCCAGGCCTCATTTATTGCTATAGCGTAGAGGAGTGGCCTTCTATCAGCAGCCTGAGTCAGAGGCAGCAGAGGGTAGATCAGGGCAGTGATGCAGCGGACCAGGACACTATGTGGGGTTAACGATAGTTTTACTGCCCCCCCCCCCGGCCTCCCCCCCTCCCCCCCAACCGCTTACCCAATGACCCTGTGTGTCATAACATCCCTTACTGTAAGCGCCACAGGAATCTGGACAGTGGAGCGTGGGAGGAAAAACACAGCCCATTGCCCAAGAGTGTGTGTACGTGTGCATGTTTATGACTGTGTGCGTGAATTTGTACGTATGTACATATGCATGTATGTGTACGTGCGTGCGAACCTTTAAGTGTGTTAAGAGTTGACGTAAGAGACACAAAACAAGCAGTGAACTTGTGGGAGGGAGCTCAACATCAAACATGCGTTATGTCTGCAACACGTACCTGAGAACAAACTAAAGACTTTCTCGCCATGCAAACACCAGGCCCGCGGTCTCCTGGATTATCCAGTACTGGCACAAACCAAAGTGCAGGAGTACAGACCACCTGCCCCACTTTTAGTTTCCTAAGGGAAACACACATCACACAAGACCCTCATACTGTCAGGCATACAATTCAGGCTTAAACCACATGATTCCGCCTGGGGGTTTGTTTTAGATTTGATCAAACCCATATGCAAGGATTTAGCGCTTCCACTCATACTTAAATGCTTCCAGTTTACTAAACTGAATGTGTCCTTCCAAGAAACTTCATTTCACAACAAAGCTTCTGCAAGGAGCCAATAACACAAACTGTCCATTTCGGATTAGTACAAAAACAACCTCTCCCAAGACTGTTTCTCAGTTATGGATTTCCCAAATGGAAGTGTGTTATTCTCTCTCCTGTACATTATGTTTTCCCCTACAAGCACAGATACCAATGAGGCCAATGAACTCCATATTGTGTAAGAGCACCGCTGACCCTTACTAACCCTCTCCCACTGCTCCTCCATCTTTGGTCTTTCCGTATGTCCACGCAGATGGAATGTGACTGGCTGAGGGAAAACACCATAACAAAGGCAGACAATGTCATAATAACCTGCAAAACAGACCAGATCACGGCGACCTAAGGGGGAACTGATAAATGACCGTGTTAAAAACATAACTTGACAGCGATACTTGTCATCTCTAGATAGACTCGGGCCGTCCAGTTACTGTGGGGTAGAGTCAGCTGACTAGCTGCACTCCCAGTCTCCCAATGTTGTTGTGTCTGTTGACAGTGGAGATAGCCAAATATATAGAAGTCAACATTGTAAACATCATCTACAAAGGGAGGATGACTGTGTACCCCACTACTGTGTTCTTCCCACTTAGCTCCACCTCTCTGTGTATGACCTTTCAGTCTTCATTTTTGCCAATAACTGTTTTGTCTTTTGTTTTTTTTATCAAGGTGTTCTGGTCAGAGTGTTCCAGCGTAAGCGAATGGACAAAGAGGACCTTCAGGCATAGATTTGCTGGAAGAGATGGGGGGGTCTAAAGTAACAATGCAGTTGAATGGAAAACTCCACTTTGTTGCATGGGGACATTTTAATGCATTTTGGCAAATCCAACCAACACAGCTCCCTTGATCCATTCATGAGATTGTTTCCAGTCAACTTTACCAAGTGCAATCCTCTGGCTTGGACTTCCTCCTACTTCTCATTAGAGCTACGACGAGAGAGGGAAGCACTGCAGCTAGATACACACACACACACACACACACACACACACACACACACACATACACACACACACACACATACACACACACACTCAGAGAGAGAGGAGGAAACTAAACACAATGGATGCTGGCGCATGGGAGCCTGGATTTCCTGGGTTTCCCACACACAAGTGTACAATCACACACTCACAAACATATACACTCATTCTGACACACACTGTCACACACACACATAGGCACACACACGTGAACTATCATACTACATGCCAAGACATTAGGGTCTAACAAATAAACTCATTTCCCCATTCACAACATTAAAGTACTGAGAGTGGCCCAAGACTCCTTCACCGTGAATGACCCCAGCTCTGTTTCAATGTTTTTCTCCCAGACCTCAATCTATGATCTGTACTGCCTGTTTAATAAGACATGGATTATCCGATTAAGGAAATCTTGTGAGAGGGAGAGGAGAAGAAAAAGAACAACTTTGCTAGGGATTAGAGTCATTGTGCCCACTCACATCACATTCCTCGCTGCTGATTCTCAGCCCTGGGAGAGGATGCTGGTTAACCATAGCACACCGTTTATACTCAGGCCCGGCACAATAGCGGCACCTCAGCGAGACCGGAGGCTCCGTCCACACCGCTACATCATGGGAACAGGTTGAGGGTTCAGGCACTTCTCACAAGAAAGAAAGAAACACAGGCACATGCACATTGTTGTGCCAGTAAATTCTAAAAGATGACCTGGTGTCCAACACAGTGTGGGACGTCAGCCAAATTGTCCAACGTGTATCTCGTCCTGAGCCAAAGCCAAAGCACCTAAGTGTCCAATCCCTATTCCCAATCCTTGGCCCTTACCCCAGCTTTTATTAAATCATAAAGAATCCAAACCCTTAGCGATATAAACCCTACATAATCATCTTATTTAATTACTTCATTAGAACTACACCTGACCCCCATCAACCTCTCCTAATGGGACCTAAACGAGGTGACGAGGTGTATGTTAACCTCAGAGAGCCTCTGGCTGTAGGCCTGTGTAGTATTGATGCAGGTGTGCATTCTTGCTGTGGGTGTGATTTCAAACAAACCCTGTTTTTCTTGATCTGTTCTAGATACCCCCTTATGTCCTCCAAAAGGGCAAGGTTTAAATCACCATAAATGGTAAATGAAAGTCAGAGGGAGCGTATGTGTGTGTGTGTGTGTGTGTGTGTTTTCTGTGTGCGCGCGTGTGTGTTTTCAGTGTGCGCGTGTCTGTATGTGCATGCATGTGTGTTAGCATGGGTGCGGGCAGCTTCTGAGACAACAAGACTGTTTTTGCCGGTGTGCTTGTCAAAGGTAAACATTCCAGTCTTGGGACGCTCAATGCCAACTGCCGTTTGATCTCAATCATGTGACATTCTGAAAGAGATGGAAAACCCCTTATCATCACGCTCCCAAACACAAACTGTGGAGGAACGATAGGGGGGCTTTGTGGGCTGGTTGGGGTCTTGGGCCACGGTGGGTCCCGCTGTGTGCGTGTGTTTTTGAAAAACTAGGTCTGTCCCTGACCTGAGATAACTCTATTTTGTTTGACTGTTCTCCTTCTCTGATCTGACAGGAGAAAAGCTTACAGAACCAGTCAGCTAGATCATGTTGCTCTTCTATGAGGACATGCAATAGTTCACATATGTTAATCCCCCATGCCCCTAATTTGTGCACGTCTCTCCCACTTTACATCAACCTGCCAATTAGATGGGTTAGATGGTCCCATGCTCCGCTCCTCCCCAGTCAGCTAGCCATATCAGGCCATATCTTAAGATACTGGGGGGAGGGAGAGGCACACAGTACATGGGTGTAGGAGCCTTTAGAAAATCTTTTTTAAGAGTTTTTCATACCACAGTAAGTGAACTTGAACATTTGGGTGAATTGAGAACAACTTTTTTTTTTTTAGCAGATGTTGTATTCATGATGAGGACAGGTGTATACCTTTAGTGTTACGCTACAGTGATAACGTGAAAGGTCTTCCTGTTAAGTGAGAGAGCAGGAAAAAAAATCAACTCAATTTGGTAATCCTGCAGGACATACCATGCAGCTATCCATGTGCCTTCTAATAACTACAAACACATTTTGTTGAAGAGAGGCAAACATAACCAAGTGCAGCCTCCTTGCCTTTAAGCAACTACTGATTGGTATTAGCAACTGGATCAATAGCCCTAAGTAGGTAATTGGACTGAATTCACCCTAAAATCTCAGCATGTTGGGCACTAGTCCTGAATAAGGCACTCTAATCACGTCTGATTACACTAATAGCTTTATTTAGCCTGCAGCTTTGAGAAATACAAATCTGGGCATCACGTGAGAGTGACTGATGACACCAGTTGACAGTTGATGCAATCCTATCAAGCAATTGCATGGAGCCGATCACACAATGGAGTTCATTGCATCAGTCAGCATTCTTACGTGGTGAATATGTTATATGAATCACATTTCTGAGGGGGGAAATGAAATCTGAAATACAAGACAGCAGCAAACGATTTAGATCACTCAGAACCAACAGTCTAAAATTATCCACATTCTCTCTGTGGCCCCTGCATAGCGGACCTGAGGGTGGCCATATGGCACCAACACCAGACTTGTTAAATCATTTTGCAAATGGAGGAAACATTATCACATGTCGGTCTCGGGTCGAGGCGTGACCCCACACCAAATTCCTTGCGGCAACCCGTGAAAACGTGCATGTTGTCCGCCGTTGGACCATCAAAGGACGCACTGATCGACGAGGCGAGGGACGTGTCTGTGGCCATGTCAGCTCAGCCCCCATTCAGGCTTAGGTCTATTATTACCTCAGGAAACGGGTAATTACAACGGGACTTCTCCGGGACTGAGCCCAAAGCCGGCTTCAGTACGCGGGCGAGATCACATACCACAGCCTCCAGAGCCGTGACTCACTGGCGTAAACGGTGACCCTCATTTGCGCAGCTATTTCTGAAAGTTGCATTTATTATCTCCGCAATGCACGGATGCCTTCTCGCGTCAAATTAGAGCTGGTTCACTCTCAGCAGGCCTACATTTCTATGCAGCGTGGGCGTGCGTAATTTGCGCTCATTATTGGTTTTCCAAAAGTTGTGTAAGAAGTTTGGAGAGGACAATAAAACAACAACAACTCATGAATAGCAAGCGTTGTTCTCAAAGATAGACGCTCGCTTGTTTTGCGGAGAAAACATGCCACAATTTAGCTTCTGAATTCGAATAAACCCGGTTCCCGGTTGAATTGTCGAACTTATTCTACTATCAAGTTTTCAAACCGAACATACCATGATTTGCAGCCTTTGTGCTATTACCAGAATGTGGTAAAGTAGTTTATTGTAACACTGGGACGAGAACGGGGGGTTCTTGCAACATCAAACGCTGGTGTCGTCACTCGTCGGCGATACGTGCAGGCACTGCCTGTTCCAAAATAAATATTGACGTGATTGTTGTATTCAAATGAGCTGCCTGACCGGACATAGGCGGGCCAATCAGAGACCATCGGATCATTACACCTTCTTTTCAGAAATCATTCATAACGCCGATGCGTCAAACACTCACAGAGACCCGAGTATAAATACGGCTGCGCGCAACGCACAGTTAGACATTTTTCCCAAAATCAAACGAAAGACACTACTGAGCAAGAACCGTGGGAATCCGGCTTACCTTGATTATTCTCTCTACCTTGTTCTACATTTTATATTCTATATTTAGTGTCCAGTTCATTTTGTTGGCCATGGATGGATTATATTTGAAACACGTCGTGGTGGCAGCGGTGTGCTCCGTGCTGGCCACAGGGACGCTGGGGTCCCCGGTGATGGGGCCAGAGCCGATCCGATGCGCCCCTTGTACTCCCGAGAAGCTGAGCCAGTGTCCAGCGGTTGCGCCAGGATGCGCCGAGGTGCTGCGGGAGCCGGGCTGTGGATGCTGTCTCGCTTGCGCCCTGATGGCTGGAGAGCTGTGCGGGATCTACACGGCACCGTGCGGCTCCGGTCTGAGGTGCACCCCGAGACCCGGCGACCTCCGGCCGCTGCACTCCCTAACCCGGGGACAAGCTGTGTGCACCACGGAAAGCACTGAGCCCGAGCAGAGCCCCGAACCCCAAACCCAAGGTAGGCCTGTAACCCCCTCATTCATGCATCTGTGAATATATAATGCGATATCATTCAGCATATAGAATCAGAATTCCAGCAACACTTGAGTAGCCTATATATCCTACTACAGCCTTATTCATTTAACCCCATTTAGATATAACGTAAAGATATAGCGACATTCATTTAGTAAAGCCTGCTCCAGTCATTCACTCTACTTTGCTTCTCCAGATCAGGGAGAGCCAGAGGCTGAGATGGAGAACACAGCCACCGTCTCGGACCCCGGCTCCAGCCACTACCTCCCCGGCCACAACAAGCCCTACGACCCGAGGGCCGCCGCCGACGCTCAGGAGAGCATGAAAGCCAAACTCGTCACCATCCGCAGGAAGCTGGCCGAGCAGGTAAAGCCAACGGAATATCGGAGACATTATATCAAATGCTCTGCAATGTTGTTAAAAGTTTTGGGGGCGCTTGGAGAGAGGACTAGCGTACCACAAGGGGGAGCTCGAGTGCCTTTTGAAATGATTGCGTGTGTGTGTGTGTGTGTGTGTGTGTGTGTGTGTGTGTGTGTGAGAGAGAGAGAGAGAGAGAGAGAGAGAGAGAGAGAGAGAGAGAGAAGGGGAGTGCTTGCTATTACAAGCCTTACAGTTTGATGGCAGCCCACGTGGTTGGTGATAAATCCATATTCCATATTGCTTGCTGCTGTGTGTTGGCATGGGTGAAGGCGGTGCTCAGGTCACAAAGTTAACCCCCTCTTACCCCTCTCTCTCTGCCCAGGGACCCTGTCACGTTGAGCTGCAGAGAGCCTTGGAGAAGATTGCTAAATCCCAGCAGAAACTGGGAGACAGGCTAACCCGATTCTACCTCCCCAACTGTGACAAAAACGGGCTTTACAAAGCCAAGCAGGTTGGTACCTTGAGCAAAATGTATGAGGCGCTGTTCTCTCTGTGTGTGTTTGTATGAGAGTGTGTGCTTTGGCTTTTTGGGATGGATTCATGACTCCAGTCAGCGTGAAAGAATCTCACCAAGTTGTGTGTGTGTGCGTGTAGCCAAGATTATGTCAACCGCAGCTCCAGAATGATAGTGTATTTGTGTGTGTGTGTGTGTGTGTGTGTGTGTTCAGGCAGGGATTTGTTCAGCTTGCAGCAGTGTTTACACCTTGGAGTGTGTTCAGTTTGTTTGAGCGTGATGTCACCCCCCTCGGTGCGGCATGACTGTACATGTGTGTATGCCTGTCTGGCCTGCGGGGTGCAACTGCATGCCAAACACACGCCAGGGTCACATGTGAACAGGTGCTGGGATGTGAGAGCATGTCAAACCAAACTAAGGGATCTAAACCCTCTCTCTCTCTCTCTCTCTCTCTCTCTCTCTCTCTCAGTGTGAGTCCTCTCTGGACGGACAGAGGGGTCGATGCTGGTGTGTGACTTTCTGGAATGGCAAGAAGATCTTGGGTTCGACCGAGCAGCCCGGGGATACCGAGTGTCCTTAAGAGATCAACCACTGGAGCAGATCTCAAGAAAAAAAAAAAAGCAAGCCACTGATTTTCCTTTTGATAGCTGTTTATTTATTGATTTTGTCCATGGTGGTGTTTAAATTCAGGTACACTGTCATCGTGGGACTGTGGGTCCCGCCCCCTCCGATCCCCCCGCCCCCCCAAACACCCGTCCCCCCCCCACCAAAGAGAAAAATCTATTTTTGTTTTTCTGAAAAGGAGATTTTAATATTGATGCATTTACTTCTACTCTTCAGCTTTATTTATTTCAATTGTATTGCATTCTATTTGTTATTTGTAATTATTTCATGAGTATTTATATCATTTTGCCTTATTGTTATTATTATTGTTATTATTATTATTTTTATGGGTGTATAAAGTGTATATATGTATCTTGACCCTGAGTAACTCCATTGCTGAGTTGAGCTCGCTCTACCCTTAAGGAGTTGACTGGTGGTTTGGTTTGTGATGAACCAAGCAAGAACAAAAGCACTGAGTGACCAAATGTCATTTAGAAGTATTTCTAAATGTTGTTTTTATGATTCATTTTCACATTGCCATTGTTATGTCTTCTTTTTGTTATTGGTTTTTTTTCTGGTGTGATACAAGATAAAACTCAGTTATTGTCAGTTAATGCAAAACTCTCAGCTGGGAATTCTTAACAGTCTCAGAACACAATATCCCATGGTCCTATGGGTTTGCAGATTGCATGATGGGTAGTGCGCCTGCATTGCCTCTCAGACGGGTATATCTACATTTACCTACCTCCAATGTTTGTGTCTCTTGTCTGTTGTGTTGATGTATCTGTCAAAGACTTGTTATTTTACTTAATGTTGCTGTTCTCTCTGACCAGGAACACATGACCACAAAGAGCAAGTTGTAGTTCCACAGTGAACCATTAAGTGTGGTGTTGAAAGTGTGTTGATTTGTGATGGGTCTGCTCTATCTACATGCTGCTGTTGGAGAGAGAATTGTTTATGTGAGTCTATTCCAAAGTGACTAACTGCTCACTTGTGTGTATGTACACTTTTGTAATTGAGATGTAATGTAAAAAAAAATGATATATTTAATAAAAACTTTAACCTCAACTATGTGCCCCTGGCCTCTCTCTTGCCTCAGGCAGAGTATATAAATGTGTGGCTTTTGTGCTGGAGAGGCTGTGCGCAAACAGCCATAGGCAAAACATAACAAAACATTACAGCTTCATCAAGATATGATTGTGAAATCAGAACACACACACACTTGAAGCTGTCTTATCCTGTCTCTGTGTAGATATGCTTGAGGACCACATTTCTATATTCGGTGCGTTTGTGTGTGTTTGCGTGTGCATGCATGCAGTGTTATCATGGTGATCTAAAGTGGAGGTCCTGTCTAACTTTAGACAGTTAGGCAGGACATGGCTCTGGCTGGCCTGTGCTGCGCTGCCTTTTGACCCGCTCTCTGTTTGCCTTGGTCGGGCACAGGAATTCGCCTCAACCTCTCGTGCCCACTGCCAGCCTGCCTGGCACCACCAGATTTATTTTTATTTTTTACAAATTGAACCTTTGCTTTATCCTCATTGACACATTCCAAGACTGAGGGGAGCCTGATTGCAGTCAAGGACTTAAACAAGAGTGATTTGTGTCCTGATTACATACAGTTAAACCTCTTCACTATCAAACAGGAAAGCAGGGAAGATGATCCATCTATTGGCTACTGGTGACAATTTGTAATGTATTAATTAGGCTACCTCCCAAATCATTAGTCACTAAAGAGAGCACAACAAACACCAAAGACAGTAACTTAAAATGTGTTCATTTTTTTATTTAAAAAAAGACATTAAATACAAATTATATTTTAATCAAAATCATTTCCTTTCTCAAAGAAAATAATAGCTGTGTAATTTCTAGTTTAGTATCATGAAAAGCTTGAATCAAAAACTCTTTAAAGGATAAACTTGAAATGAAAAACAAAGTACATTTACCCGTGAACAGAGAGATTCTTACGTGACCAGCAGGAAAAAAAAAGTGACATACAGAAGTGACCCTGGCTCTGCACTACAGACTGAGGCGGGATGGCTGGGTGTGCATGGAGAGAAGTGACTGACTGAGAGGTGAGAGGTTCAATGGCCTACAAAGCCAGTGAACTAAGATGACCAGAGACCTGAGTGCCTGACTGACAGATTTGCCCTGGGCTAAACTCACCCACAGGGCAAGGAGCTTACAAATGACACTGCTGAGAAACAGAAGGAAAAGGTTCATAAAAAACATTCATTAGTGATTATATTCCCCAAAATACACTGAATCATATAGACTTTGTTGTGCAATCGGTGAGTCACTGAATTGTTCATAAGAAAACGTAGTTTGGATCAGCTTATAATTCTTTCTTAGATAAATAACTTTATTTTTACTTTTAAGTACTGTACATGATGTCTAGTCAGACACATAGCTGGCCAGGAAATAATAATAATATATATATAAAAAGACACACTTACAAATATTAGGGAGGGAATAGCTTAAACATACTTTTTATGTTCCTCCCCTTACATCAAGTCTTTGAATAGAATGGGATATAGCACCAACAGGTTGGTTGTAAGTTGTTGCTGTCTATTAAAGTGAGTGTACAGCCGACTCCATGCTACCAAGCTACTGGGCTAGCATTCTTTGTCGGCACTCTCCACTTTTCAAGTCTTTACACAGGATGTGGGAGAGCATCAGGCAGGAAGCTCCTTGGGGAGGACCACCTCCTCCCTCAGACCCCCTACCACTTGTGTGAATGCATATTTGGTGCTGTGTCCACCTTGTGGAGTTTTGTTGGCATAAGATCATACAAGTATTTCAAAGAAACAAAAACAACAACAACAAAAAAGAAAATAGTTGCATTGAATGGAAATTCTGAGGGGTGTTCGCTAAGTTCACTGTCAGAAGTCCTGGTGTAGCTTCGTTTATTTTCCCCCTAGGTTATTATTGTTTTCTTACAGTATCACACCGTTTCATCTAACGTTACCTCTAAGGAAAGGTATGCAGATGCAGATAGGTCCAATTGTCTTTAACTGCATGCATTGGCGATTAGCGGTGCAGCTAAAGTGCTTTAAGTGCTTGTGCTTGGGCTTGAAGCATAGGGGCAGCTGGCACCTGTGGCGGGGCAGGCCGGTCACACCGGGCAAACCCGGTTGAAACAAGCCTACACCAGGTTGCACCACTGACAGGAAGAGGACCGAAGATGAGCGGGATGCTGGGACAGGGGGACGGGATTTTGGGGTTAGTGGGATGGGGGACAGAGACGGGGTTAGGCACGGAGATAGAGGCAGGACAAGGACAAAGTAGTTTGGGGCGGGGGGTAAAGACGCAGGATTAGAGAGCTGCATGGTGGACGAGGACAGGGACGAGTGAAGGGGCGGGGGGAAGGGCAAAGGGGCGCAGGTAAAGCGATAGTGTGCTTGGATAGAGGCAGGGGAATAGGGGCATGGATGCGGACTGGCGCAGGGGGTTTGGAAAAGAGACAGGGGACAGGTTCATCTAACCAGACCAATCCCTACGACTGCAGGGTTGGATGCAAGCACCTTAATCAAGGACTACAGAGGGTGAAGGACTACGGGGAGGGGGGTGTGTGGGGGAAAGGATAGTTTTAAGGCACTGTAACTGCACGGAATGCCTCCGTTCCCTTCCCCCTGCAGAGCACCGACAGGGAGAGGGACGAGCTAGTACTACGGAGACAGCAAGGAAGGCCCTCGGCGGCCCTCGTGGTAGATAAGAGGTCAAAGCCCTGCCTTCCCATAAGCCTTCACTTCAAAATGGACCCTGAGCCAGAGAGCGGTTTCTGCATTGTTTAATGGAATAAGGGTCGGGGGGATGGGCTGTTCAGAGGCGTTCTGACATCTCTAAACTGAGCTTAGTGAAGTACAGTATTTACACAAATAAACACTTTGGGAAGCACACTCACTCGATCCTGCACAGACATGCAGTTGTATGCATTCGCTATGCAGGTGTGCACACGCTCGCACATATAGACACACACACACACACACACACACACACACACACACACACAGACGCACACTCACATACACAGACACACACACAAACGTGTTGCGGTGGGGGTCACAGTCACAAACAAGTCCTCTTTAAAGTGAGTGGAAAAGTCCCTCCTTCCTCTCTCTCTAAAAGAATAGTGCAGATGATAAGATTCTCTCTCTCCTCCCTCTCTCTTTCTGTCTTTCTGTTGTTTTTTTTTTGTTTTTTTTCTCGATAGAAAGGATAGAGATTCCCTAAGCACAGAGCAGATAGCTGTGATGGACAGGAGGCTCGACCAGTCGCCCGGGCTGTGCTCCTGAGTCTTCTCCAGCCCACCCCTTCCCCCTCCCCTCCCCTCCCCTCCCCTCCCCCTCGTTCTCTCCCAAGTCCCTCCTTCTCCAACAGAAATGTGACCTGAAACCAAAGGTCCAGAGCTCCTTCAAATGTTTACATAAAACTACATGCAGGAGCAAAGTAGGCTCTCTCTCTCTTTCTCTCTCTGTCTTTCTCTCTCTTTCTCTCCCTCCTCCGCCCCTCCCCCCCAATCTCCCTCTTTCTCTCGCCACACTCGCACTCCATCCACTCTCGTTCCCCTTCTCTCATTTGTTCTCCAGGTTGTAGCACTGCGTCTCGCCCCTCTCCTTGCCGTCGTAGCCGGGCAGAGGCTGCCCGTATTTGTCCACGCACCAGCAGTAGCCCCGCTTCCTCCCTTTGGACGGACGGCACTGCAAAAGAGATGCGGAGAGAGATTTAGTACATTAGCAAGCCTTGGCGCAAAACTGCTTGTTTGCCTTTGCCGATTACATGTTTGCTATGCCAGGATTAGTCTTTCTTTACCCCTCAAACATATGCAGTCTTCAACAAGTAGTACTACACACACAGGTAGCACCGGCATGGCAAGGACAAACACACTAACATCATTCAACTGGCTCTGGCTCCCCTCCATAGTTTAGAAACAGACAGTAAGAAAGAGAAGGAGAGAAAGAAACAGATTGGAGAGAGATTGAGGGCTTATCACTTTGTGCAAACAGATTAACGTTTCCAAGGTGAGGAATTAAACTGACACTGATTTATCAACACCATCTTCGATGTGCACGTGTGCATGTGTGTGTATTATCATAGCACTCTCTCAGTCTCTCTCTGTCTATCTCACTGTTGGCTTTTTCATTTTGGATGCTTGTCAGGAACGAGTGAAGCATGAAGTCATGCCTCAGCAGAACTCTAACAAGACAAACATCACATCAATGGGGAGGAATGCCCTGCTGCCAGGGACTCTCTCTGTGTTTGTGTGTGTGTGTGAAACTATCATAGATCAACACCAGAGATGATGCAGCTGCTCAGCCTGCGAAAGAACATCATAAATGTATCAAGCTCAGAATGGGAGAGTCTCGCTCAGGCATCCACGTGCAACTGGCTCACACAAGCCTCTAAACTCAGTGGTCTGAGTAAGATGCATGCAATGCTGTTTAGTTTTTCCTATCTTGGGGCTATGGAGGAGTTTATTTATCAGGCGTATGTGCTCCTGGCCGGTGGGGTGAACGAGAAAAAGTCGAATATTTTTGATAGAGAGGGAAGGGAATGAGGAACGCACTGAGTGAGTGAGAGTGAAGGAGTGTGAAGGTAAACATGGAGTTGCTAAAATATTTGCCAAGGCCAGTTGGAGGGCCGCAGGGAAACCAGCGCTGCTATTCTGGGCAGCTGGCAGACACTCAAAATCATCTGGAGCTGATTATGGCCTGCACACGCACGCGCTCACGCACACTCACACACACACAAACACACACACACACACACACACATCAGCAAACATGTAAGCACACACAAACAGAGACGCATATACATAGATGTACCCCCACCTGCTTACACTCGCGCATGTGTACTCCCGCATGCATGCGCACACTCGTACACAGGCACACATGTAGGCTACACAGTAATATCAAATGTCCCACACGAGGCCAGGCTCTCTGGAGTGGCAACTTTATGAGCTCCATTTGGGGTAAATATGAAACGGCACAATCGGTTGATTGCCCTCCATGCTAAACTGTGGACCAGAATAATCCCCCTAACCCTCATCTGCCCCTGGGAGAGTAGCGTGACACAGACTGAGAGACAGACAGGAGGACAGGCAGAGAGGTGGACCAGCAGCTCTACAGGACATGGAAGCAGACAGACACATATAGGCAGACAGGCTTTAGAGTGTGACCAGGTGTCTGTTTCCGGTGTAGTCAACGTCCACGTGCAGCCTGAGTGCATGATCAAAGGCAGCTTTATAGAGACAGAGCCCTATTAAAATACCTCGCCAACAACTACTGCAGCAGTCTGGGGGCAAGTACGCAGCCTAACACGCCCGTTCTCACACACTAACATCCAGGGATTTTTTTTTTTTTTCTTACTCATTTTTCCTTACCGTACCTCTCTTCCTCCTCCTCTCCTGTCTCTCTCTGTTTCTCTCTCTCTCTCTCTCTCTGTTTCTCTCTCTCCCACTCTCTCTCCCTTCCTCCCTCCATTCCCCCTCACGGTGCCATCGTCTGAGTCTGCGGCCAGCTTCTATTTTAGCCCTGACCCAGCGGACGAGACTGCGGAGAGGAGCTTAACATTGTGTTCTTCTGCTCTGGTTAATGATGATAGAGTCCTGTATGTGCTCTGTGTGTCAGTGTGTGTGTGTGTGTGTGTGTGTGTGTATGGGAGGGTGAAAAGCAAGAAGAGAGGCGGAAGGGAGAGGAAGAGCAAAATGTGCATGTGTGCATTCCCCCTGTTGCTTGGCTACCTTCGAATTTCCGCTCAGTCTCTCTTTCATCTGTGAACTATTAGCAGTCATCTCAAGCAATCCTTTCTTTACTGCCTTCATCACACACACACACACTGACACACATATGTACACACACAAACAAACAAACACACACAAACACAAGGAGAAAGCCAAAGACGGCCGAACTACAGCTGTGGACTGGATGTCACTTTACAGAAGGACTAGAGGAAGAGGTAAAATCAATAAAAATTTAAAAAGCATAATTTTTTCCACTGTTTGCACTATTTGTTGTAGAAATGATGTGGGCACTGCTTCACTTTGGTAGGCTATTTAAGGAAGTCCACTCACTTGACCTCTCATAATCTATACATAGAGCTGTACATTGTGAGACCAGGAACCTGAAAAATACACACTAATCCTAATAGCTTGAAGAATGTTAGAGACTGATCACAACACCCTGAACCATAAACCCTACACCAGGGTCGCCCTACACCTTGTGCCCTATATTCTGAGCCCTAGAGCCTGTAGCCATAGCCCCAGTGTTAGCCATGCAGTGTCCACATGGCTGTCACTAAAAGAGCACATTTCATTCACCCCGCAGGTTCATAATGCTACCTTTATGGGGTGTGTATGCATGTGTGTGTGTGTGTGTTGTGTGTATGAATGTGTGCTCTTATAATGCCTGTCTTTATAGCTAATAGCAGCGCTGCTGGGCTTCACGGACATTAAAAAGAGCCTGGCCTGACCACAGGATAAACACAAGCTCATAAAATGCAATGTGTGTGTATAGGGAAGCATGTATATGTATTTGTGTATGCGTGTGTAAAAGAGGGTGCATCTGTGTGTGTGTTTGCAAGTGCATTGGGAGTAGCTGCATGGCCCGCATATTGCTGCAGGATATTGCTTTTTCTAAATAAAAAAAAAAAAAAAAAAAGCTAGTTTAATGAGAGTCCCAGTGAATCCAACTCTGAAATGAGTCTCCACACAAACTTAACCAAGAGGCGCCGAAACATTGCTTTACTAATAGAAGCCCCTCAGCCTAAAACAACAGGTACTGGTGTAGGAATAGAGTGGACCAGGTGAGCTGACTATAAACAGTAAATAGATGTGGAGAAAGATAGAGGGCATGAGATCGGGGGAAGAGGAAGACACTTTCACGGGACAGATTATGCAACAGGCATGATGAAAAAAAAACGACTCCATAACCCCCAGTGAGAAGGAAGGAGAGATGGATTAGAAAGCCAGGGAGGGAACAGAAGGAGGGAGAGAGAGAGACAGAGTGAAAATAGCTGTCTGGGTCCCCGAAGGTTGGCCAGTTATTATAAAGCCATTGTGGTCGGTGTGTACATTTCCACAGATCCTTCTGAGCCACGCTCAATAAGTCAGCCCTTATGGGCCTGGCACTGGCAGGACAGGGGGAGGGAGGGAGGGAGGGATAAGGGTACGCAGGCACCTGGCTCACATCCTTAACCCACTGCCTCCCCCCCTCTTCCTCTCAACACATACACACACACACACCTATGAAAGAGTGCACAGTGGAACACACACAAACCCACTGTCATCCCCATTCACAACCCGGTGCAGGGTGATTCCTGGCCAAACAAGGAAGGAAAAGCCAGGTGGGCGGAAGGGCAGAATGGACAAGAATGATAGAGCGGGCGGACAGAACAAAAGATGGGTAGATGACTGTAGGCGGGGTACAATGGGGGTAATGATGGGTGGGTGAAATGATGGATAAGAGAGAGAATGAGAGCGAGAGAGCGAGAGAGAGAGAGAGTCTGAGAGCTAGAGGGGTGTAATGAGTGAGACAGTGTTGGGCATGCTTGGCTTGCACTGGGACACTGAGCCAATTCATATAACTGCAGCTAAAATTAGGTTTCACTGTAGCCTTCTCAAGGTAGGACTAACGCTGCTCAGGCTTCTCCTATGTGCTAGCCACTCACATTACCGACACGCAACACATACACAGATGTCCATGCACACACATAGCACACACACACACACACACACACGCGCGCGAACACACATGCTCCATTCTTTATCCTGATGATAGGTGACCCTTTACAAACTAAGACCGCTTGGATATCATGTGTGTGGTTATGCCCCTTTTCCTCTGCTCAGACCTTCAACCCCCTCCTCCCTCATCTCTCTCTCTCTCTCTCTCTCTCCCTCCCACCTCCCCCTCCTCCCTTCTTTTCACAGTATTGTCACCCTAGACGGTTCACACGGTCTCCTCTTCACTGTGTTTCCGGTCATAAATCTCTGGAACACACCGTGAAGGCACATCCCCCTGGATGGATTTAACACAACACCCCACACCCCGCCAGCCCTCTGAGAGAGGGACAAGGGCTGGCACACTGCTGCGCATACGCACGCACACACACACACACACACACACACACACACACACACACTTCCAGCAGTGCACAAACTGACACACTCCTGGCCCGATTTGTTGACCGAATCCAGGAAAAGAAAGAGGAAGAGTATGATTTTAATAACAGCAACAATCAAACCACACTTCGGGGAAAGAGTGAGGTAAGAATCTGAGAGGAAGATTTCACTAAGTGTGTGTGTGTGTGTGTGTGTGTGTGTGTGTGTGTTATGGCCTGGGTTGGTCTCTGACTCATGGTGCTCGTGGGGCTTTTTTTTGGTGACTCATGCGTTTCTCAGAACGGGCTCTCGCTCCTCGGAATCCCTCCGATAACGCTCCCAACCACAGGAAGCGGGATAGGGGTATTTATTTGGCATGTTGTGTGTCTCAGCCATGCCGCCCCCCTCTCCCTTCCCCCCATCCCTCCGGCTTGCCACCCACCACCCTGTCTGCCCCTCCTCCTCCTCTGTCAGGTTAGCGCAGCGTTTTCTATGTCACGTTGGTGGCCCGCCAAACTTTGAGCTTCCTGGTTTTCCTCCTCAATCCCTCCATCCGCCTGACAAACGAGCAGGCCATGGGTGGCCCGGACGAGTCTGTGCCACGGACGAGAAAAACTAAACCAGCGACAGCCTGTTTGTTTTCTTTACCTCACCAATGGCACCCCACACCTACACCCTCACCAAAACTCCACCGCTGCCGCCATCAAATGAGCGCCATACATACACTCCCCTGCCGCCACATCTACCGTGCCACACACACTCCCCAGACCACATTCTTACATCCCTACCCCCCACACTCTTGCCATGCCACACACCCACAAACACACCTGACCGACTTCATTTCCTGTGAGGCATGACTCAGACGGCTGCAGTGCATTTACCAGGGTAATACATGGTTATTAGTGATTCTGATAATATAGTGTTGACGTCGCTGTCAAGGCAACCCGAGCTGCAGCGCCAGGAATGAGGGAGGTGTGGGGGGGTGGGGGGTTGGGGGGGGGGGGGGGGGGGGGGGGGGTGTTGGTGGGGGGGTAGGGTTGGGTTGGGTGTGTGCATGTATGGGTGGGTGGGTGCAGGGGTTGAGTTAGGTGAGGATTCTTTGGAAGTGTTCAGGCATGCGGGTCTATTTGCATGTTTGTATGTTCACAGGTGTGTGTGTGTGTGTGTGTGTGTGCATGAACGAAAGACAGAACAACAGGGAGAGACATTCACCTGTTTTTTCTTGTAGAAGCCCTTTTTGTCACAGTTGGGTATGCGGAAGCCTCTCGGATTGAGCACGTTGGTGATTTTAAGACTGTTCAGGATGCTCTCCATCTCCCTCCGGCAAGGCCCCTACCAACACGGCAAACACACCCCAACAACGCCGAAATTACGCACTCATCCTTAGACAATCACAGAACATGAAGAACACGGAGATGTTTATGGTGGACATCAGAGTCTATAAGAGCTTAGTTCCAAAATGAAATATCCACCATTTGAAAAAAGTGACACCATCGCTTACAAAATGATTGAAAATGAAAACATATTGATATTTTTTTTAAAGGACGGTAGGTAACTTAACTCTTTGCTTGAACAAAATGCTAACACTATTAAGTGATTTACTTTATGTAATGTGTTTTTAGACACACATTGTGAACAGAATTCTCAATGGGGGTGACTTACATACTCGGTCTCCCTCTTGCTCTCCAGGGAGAAGTTATGCATGTCTGTGTTGGCTCCTCCTGACACCGACTCCACCTTGTAGCTCTGACTCTTCTTGCTCTGATCCTTCTTGATCAGTTTGGTGTGCAGCGGGGGCCTGGTGTCCATCGACCCCCGGCTGTGCCCGCCCTCCACGCCCGCCACCCCGGGCAACACCGTCATCGTCGTGGTTACGTTGGCACGGCCTTCTTCTCCCTGATCCCCGGCGTTCTCTGTTCGGGGGCAATGGAAAACGGTTGTCACATTTCCAAACATTTCATACACAGCGATAAAGTTTGTGTCTTTTTAAAGTTAGGGCATGTTTTACTTTACAATGGTGAAACGTGCTGTAAATCAGGATGATGATCTGTAGCTAATCCAATAGAGAATTCTTGGTCTGTCTAAAAGATGCCTGTTTGAAAAAAAAAAAAAAAAAAAAGTGAGCTCGGTGCCTTGCGGGCTGTTTGGAGCCTAAGATGAAGCCAAGTAATAAACAGAGACATGATGATTTCATATCCACAAATTTCCACAGGATGCAGACCGAGAGATAGAGTCAGAAAGAGGAACTGAGTGTCAACAAGAATGTCTGAGGATGCTGAGAGAAAAGACAGAGAAATGGTGTGTATGTGGTGCATGTTTGTGTGTGTGTGTGTGTGCAGGAGGTGGGGGGGTTGGGGCTAAAAGAGAGGAGGAGGTTGGGTGGTAAGAGGTAAAGTGGGAGAGAGGGGGGGTGCGGATGATATTAATAGGCCATGGTGCTGGCAAAGATTCCTGTCAAATCGTTAAAGACGGAGTAGAGCGCGGACCATCTGACTGAGCTGAAGCGAGGAGGGGGGGCGATGGGGTGTGGGGTGTGTGTGTGTGTGTGTGTGTGGGGTGGGGGGGCTCTAAACACCGCTCCCTAATATAGGAGAGGACCTAACTATCCGCCATATGCCAACGGTCAGCCACACCACCACAAGGCCACAGTCAGACAGACGCTACCGCTTTACTTGATGGAGCTAACTAAGCTCGAACCCCTGGGAGACGCACTGGGGAGACGGAGGGAGGCTGGGAACACACTCGCACACACACACACACAAACACACAGAGTTTTAAACCATTAACTCAAAGCAGATTTTGTGTTGGAGAGCTGTGGCGAGGGTGGTGGACGGGCATGCAGGGGTGTAGCTCATGTGGGCAGGCAGGCTGGCAGCCCACCCTTTCTCCGTGACCACCTGATCAATTAGTGACGTGGTGGGGCTCCACGGTCTCCCAGGCTCACCAGAACTTGAAATAACAACACAGCGACAACAACACTGACGTCAACAACGTCTCAACGGCATAAACAAGAACACGGGCAACGAAGACAGCGAGTCAGATGGTACAGACTGCAGACGCTCTTCATCCTGATACAGCAGCCACACGATCTTTCTCAAATCTGCAACGACGAACAAGGCAGGAGGGAGAAAAAATATTGAGGCCTATTTAGATACCTGCGAGCATCAATATTTATGTTCAATATAAACTTTAATATATCCTCTTTAGGAATTCAGGGCTTTTTAGATAAACATATTATGCAATTTGTTTGTATAACGGCAGTGGGGTAAACAGCACAAACTGCGGTGAGGAGAGCTTGTTAATGTCTGGGAGGAGAGAGTTGTGGAGCTGGGGACTGGTGGCAGTGGAAACCACTGGGCTGCATTTACACAATCTGACCAACAGGGGCGCTAGGGATCATTTCCCACCTTTTATGCATCTCAAAATAGTGGAGATACTGTATATAAGCATGTACTGCTATGTGTCTCACTTCACTTATTATGTGCTGCCGCTGAGGAAGAACATGGCTTTCTCCTTGTTCCTGCATTGACAATAATGCTAGTTCAGATGCTGATGACAGTGAGAAAGAGAAATATAAGGAGAGAGAGAGAGAGAGAGAGAGAGAGAGAGAGAGAGAGAGAGAGAGAGAGAGAGAGAGAGAGAGAGAGAGAGAGAGAGAGAGAGAGAGAGAGAGAGAGAGAGAGAGAGAGAGAGAGAGAGATCTATACAGAGTAAGTGACAGGCAATGAAGAAGTAAGGAAGAGTAAAACAGTTTGGGCTAGTTGACGATGGCCTGTGAGTGTGTGTGTGTGTGTGTGTGTGTGTGTGTGTGTGTATGTTGTGTGTTTGTGTATGACAATGTGACTTGTGACTGCTGAGTGCTTGCACACCACACACTACTGTGGCCAAGCCAAATAACGAGGGGGAGAAAACACACAGAGGCTCCTGGAGGCCTGACGTCAGCAATGCCTAAACACACAACAGTGTGTATTCACATAGAAGTGGCATGTGTGCCATTTCACCAGTGTGAGCATGCATCCTTTGACATAAAGCATCATGCATATTGTAAGGGCCAATAACTAATATTAACACCAATAGTTACAGACAATGAAGAAGTAAGCAAGAGCAAAACAGGAGCATGTGTGTGTGTGTGTGTGTGTGTGTGTGTGCGTGTGTGTGTGTATGTGTGTGTGTGTGTGTGTGTGTGTGCGTGTGTGTGTGTGTGTGTGTGTGTGCTGGTAGCCTACAGCCCTCAAGAGAACTCAGAGAAATATGCTCTCAAACAAGAGCACCAGATCCCCCCACTGCCACACCCCAAGATGTTTTGGCCCACATCCTGGACCAGGAAAGCAGCGCATATTTTCATGCTGTGTACAAAAATCCATGAGCTTTACTTGAAGGAAAATATGGACATTACAGAACACAGAGACATGGTGCTCGCTCAGCGTCAGCTAAATACTGTATACTTACAGTATGTATGTGGCATTCCTTAACTATTGGTTTGAGGGAGCCAGATTGTGTGTGTGTGTGTGTGTGTGTTTGTGTGTGTGTGTGTGTGTGTGTGTGTGTGTGTGTGTGTATGTGTGCGTGCGTGTGTGTATGTGTGTGTGTGTGTGTGTGTGTGTGTGAGAGAGAGAGAGAGAGAGAGAGAGAGCATATGTGGTTGTGTGCAGAGAAAGAGATGGAGAGAAATAGAGAGAGAGGGCAGTGTTGAGAGATATCTGTTGTCCCTTTTTAGAACCAACCCAAACAACAACTGAGGACGCATTTTATTTTCTTCATCTCTTAAATTTCTGATTCAAGATTCTATTTCAGATTAAATGTAACGCATGATACAGTCCAATGCCGTGCGCCTCGGAGAAAAGTGGCCGCACGGCGGGAACGCTTCGACTAATTGCTGCGTAAAACTCCAAGTCATAGTGTCATCCACGCCAACTTCCAGGAGCCCATACCATATGTTACACTGGCGACCACAACATTGTGCAATGTCAAACCTGCCTTTTCAAAACATATGGCCGGGAATGGTGTTTTGCATCGCGTTACGCGTGCGCAAAGACCATGGCATTAGGCTGTAGTGAAACAGCCCAGATAAGAAAATTTGTGCATATGGTTCTCGTATCCAGAATCCCCAGCCAATCAGTCTAAGCATCTCTTTTCACCCACCATCAATAAATCAATCTAAGCACTAATTCAGTGTTTCTGTGAGCGGGGTGTGCTGGTCGGAACAGGGCAACACCTCAAGGGGAGAGCGCCTGTCACCACCACTAGGCTACTGTACCAAGTAAAAGACAAGGTATTTGCAAGCAGACAGACATTAAATAAGTGACCCATGATGAGAGATGGAAACCTCATATTAAAAACAATCCCTAATGGCGAGGGGTGCACCGCTGCCTACCTTGTTTTTGCGCCGGTATGAGAATGCTGCTGAGTTTTTTGGATGCGGCGGTGGAGCACACTCCCCGTCCCTCCAGCAGAGCTTGCAGGGGTCGGCTCTCCCCCGGCTGGTGCTGGCAGGTCAAGCCGGAGCCGCAGCGCCCCGTGTACACTCCACACGCCTGTCCCTCGGCGAGGGCGCACGTCATGCAGCAGCCGCAGCCGGGCTCCCGCACCCTCTCCGCGCAGTCCTTTGGCAGCGGCTTGCACTGCAGGAGCGCCCCGGCGTCACACGGCTCGCATCGGACCACCGGCCCCACGGTCCCGGCGAGCCGGGTGAATGCAGCCAGCACGGCGGCGAGACAAAGCACGCAGAGACCGGGCATTCTGCCGATTAAGCTGGTCACAAAGGGACAGTATGCGAGTTGTCACGTAGGCTTAAGGGGACTCTCTGTGACACAGCGAGCCGGCTAGCCTTCTCCATCTGTATTTTCTTTTACGCGAACTTCTCGTTTTATACAGGCGGAAAAAAAAGAGCCAACAAGTCACACCCTCCTCCGTATGAATAATGTAAACGGAGAGCCCCGATATGAGGGACCGCTACATCCAGTCTAACGAGAGAGCTGCTCAAATGATTTAACACTTTTAAGCCCTAATATTATTTTACCGAAGAATCACTATTCATCTGCGTCTCTCAACGCAACGCTTTCATACTCACCCCCATTCTGGAAACAGCAAAGGTGTTATGGGAATTTTGGCCACTTGTCACAAGACAGGCAAGTATAGCCTGCAGAGGCATGAGCATTGACTATAATGTGTAGGTTACATTCTTCTAATTGTTAGGTAAAATAAATAATTTCCACTTCAGGGTTAAGATGCACATTGCCCCCTACATTCCTATCATAACTGCTGAGAGAATAGCTCAGAGAGAGTGAAAAAAGTTGCACCATGGGTAGCTTTCTTCTCTCCTCCAACTAGTGTATCATTGACTATTCCCCAACCTCTGTAGGTTTCCACACCACTGGCCACATCCCCTGGCATCAATGGTATGTGAGTGAATGCCATTGGTGGTACCCCCCACATGCAACACTGATAAAAGCCTACACCAACATTCCTCTGGGCAGGTGTGTAGGTGGCCTCCATAACCCACTAAAACAGTCATATCATTGCATAGCCTGTGTGTGTGTGTGTGTGTGTGTGTGTGTGTGTGCTTCTATGTGCGTAACCACATGCTCAGCGGTGGGTGCAGCCAAAGAGGTATTGCTTTACTGTTCTGGGTTGTGGAACCTGCTGTGTTGGAGGATGCAGTGTGCACCTCCGCCTCTGGACACATGTCAATCACACAAGCAGCACACCAGAGATACCGCAGCTACTGAGCACGTGCGGAGGCGACTGCATACCTCACCCCCTTTGCCCGAATAGTTTTAGGAACTGCTGCTCACCTTTCACATACCCTGAGCAGACCCTGGTGATCTGGCACTGTGCATCCCCTGTGTCCCCCCCCACCCCCCCACCCCCCCGGACGAACCCCCAACCCCAACCAACCCCCACCCCCACCTGCGCCTTCCCTCCTGTACCTCCAACCCCACAGGATTTCAAATTATTAGAGAAGAAAATGGTCAGATTCTGCGGGCTCAGCATTACCCCCCTGTCCGGCATACCCTCCTGTTCTGTAATAACAAACGCGAGAGGGGGTACACACTGAGAAAATAAAGCAATCAGTATCAGCCATTGTGTGATTTCCACCACAGAGGCAGAAAAAGTGTTGAGACTGCATTATGAAAAACAAGCAGAGGGTAAGGAAACACCCCCAGAATAGCAAGAACACGTCTGCAGCTAAGATTAGTTTTCTTATTACTTGACATTTTTTTTTCTTTTTCTGCATTTTTTCATGTCTGAAATATTCAGCGGTTGACCTTTCCCTTGTTTACTGTCTGCCTGTCCATCCAGGGTGCGATTTCCCAAAAGCATCCTAAATCTTTCTTCCAGTTGAAACTAATTCAACAAAAAAAGATACTTTTGGGAAACTCTGCCCCGTGTGCAAGGCGCTGTGTGACTACAGTTGGCTCCCCAGGAGTCTCTAGCACTGTGGAGTAACTGTGTGGTGACATAACACAAGTTCCTTTTCAAACAGATGACAGGGTTGAGTCTGATGTCTTGTTATTGTTTCTCCAGATGAAGATAGCTGCAACTGGGCAGAGAGACTTTGTAGCACATACAATATCCTGAATGGACGTGACATTTCTAGATTTTTATGGCATTTTTGCTTGATTAGATATCAGTGGAGAGGGAGAGAGGATGGCATGTGGTAAAAGGTCATGAGCTGGATTCAAACACATAAGGACACAACGACAATGGGACAATGGGTTGGATCTCCCAACCCATGTTCAACCTCTCACTGCCTCAGTCTCAGCACACCTCAATTTAAGGTACTATTTGTCTTACTCAGTGATCTGGACTTCATCTTCCTCCATCTTTTGTCTTTCACCCTCTTTGTCTTCTCTGCCACAAGGCAATTGTTGACTCTTCATCCCAGCATTTCTCTCTCCCTCCACCTAGGAATCTGATATTCTCTCTTTATTAATCTCTCCTCCTTTAGTGTCTCTGTCTCAGTCAACATTCCACTGCGCTACATTCTCACGATGCAGCACATTTCCATCGCGGCGCAGACCGTAAATCATTAATTGGAAACACAAAGTCTGTGACGGTCCTCAATAACACTGGCACAATGCACTTTATAATTTGAGGTTTGTGGGAATGCAGGATCTGGACAGATTTATGTTTCCTTCCTCCGTGAGTGATTCAAACAGCAAATCTCGCGGCTGTCAACACGCGCTCTCTTCACACGTAAGCTATACCATCGACACACGCCGTACTCTGTGCCCGCTTGTTACAACCTGCATATGATCACTTTATACAAAAAATACTTTCATTTCACATGCTACGTAACATGGATCATGCTGACAGCACTGTTATTTAGCGCTTTGTCAGTTGGCTGACTCTTAAGTCCACGGCAATATGCTACAGTTACTTATAAAATAGAAACCTGACAAGTGGATCTTTATTTAGCCTGGTTTGGTGTTTTTGACCTTCAGAGACAGAGTTAGTAAGTCAGCGCACACTCCCCTTTACGCTTTAATGTGGCCATGCTGAAAGGAATTGCTAAAAAAATTGCTGAAATGTATCTTTTTTTTCAGCTTTTGCACACTGCTCTTCATCTCTGTTTGAAATTTGTTGATTGTTTCCTTACATTTTGTTCTGCTCTTTTCCTCCTAAGATCCAGCACATTCCAAGGCGCTAACAGACTAACAGAGTTGAGATGAATTAAGCAGACCCCTGTAGCAGCCAAACGAAGGCCTTCATACTGACAGAATCCCATCAAACTCGGTAAACATTCTTATAACACAGCCCAAATGTTTTTTAAGATAGTCTGCTTTGTGTTGCACTGCTTTTATTGTGCTCCGCCAACACAGGCACTTTAAATCTTAATGACTGCGTTTTTTTCACACTTGTTGGGTTGCATTCCCACCAGGGGAATGATTAAGATGTAATTTTGGCGAGTGATGTTGACCGTGGTTTATGGGGAAATGCATAAATAATCAACCCACGCAAGTCATTCTTATGTACTGCCAGCTTCGTATTGAGGAAAATCATTTGGAGCTCCCTAACTCAGCCAGGGTGCTGACAGCAGAGACGGGCCTCATCAGTCATGGGGAAACCTGCGCTCTCTCACTGAAGATCAACCCATCTAACTAAGGAGCCTTGGTTTATCTCTCCTAGCTGACAAAGGCATCTGGGCTGTTAAACTAAACAGTTGTATGTAGTAAAACCTGGTAGACTCGCAGTGGAAAACTATAAGGACGATGTGAGTTGATGGTGCAGGAACTGCATCAAATGAAATTAGAATTCACATGCCACTGAAATATTTGAACTAAGATCCAATACTATTAAGTCTCTTTTGGCTTTAGTAGGGAAAAGGACATGGGATGCATGTAGAATGCCAACTTGGGTGGTAGACATCTGCCTTTGTTAACCGCCATGTTCAGCCCTCATTAATTTTGCAGTTCTGAGGTCAGGACTGACATATGAATCATTTTCCATAAAGTGCCTGGCCTATAGTGGTTGTTTTTAATCTGAATCAGTCAGAATTTCCTTTAGTGTTTTCAATGAGCGGGAAGCAGGTAAAACTTATCTTCTGTAGGATTTTATGTCTTCTCCTGCCTGGATAATGTTGAAATGTTTCACATTTTCCACAGGAGGCCATCTGAGTTGGGTATCATTGTAACATTTGCATGTGGGTTTTATGGCATGAGTTGTGCTGCTGTAACACAATGCCAACCTTTTTCTACAGATAATGGTGCAGCTTTTTATTGAAGTTTATTAAACGCCATGCATGCTTTTAAAACCACCCATTCTTTATTGATTGGGGTAATGGGGCTGCTCTTTAGGAATGAACCCCTCCTGTAATATCTGTTTTCAATAAATTGATGGAATGAGTTTGCCCCGGCCTGGCTGCTCTCTGTCACTGTCTGCCTGACATTAGAGGTTAGAGAAACATCTGGAGGCAAGAGGAGAGATGCAAGAGGAATGGATAGAGCTGGAAAGAGAAAGAGAGGAGTAGCATTCCACAAAACTTTTAAGCAAAATGTTAACTAACTATAGGCTCCTAATCAAGGAAGTTTATTGCATTGCATGCAGAACCATAGAGAAGGAAAGCGACTGAAGTAAAGAAGAGGCATCTTGGGGTTAGAGCATGTGTTGTGGAAATATGTGTTGTTATGATGTGTTTGCGGTGGAGCCTGTGCCCTTTGTTTGGGCGGCAGTCGGCACCAGATATGCCTGGCAGCTCTCAGCAGGAGGTCCGAGTGAGGCTCACTCTAATTGGTCAAACATGGCACCTTGGATTGGGCTCATGCCTGGAGGCCAGGTACAGCATGCTGAGGAAAGATCAGGCTGTGCTCACAGCCCCCAACTGTCTTTAGGTCAGCAGTGCTCCCGCTGCCAGGCCAGACTAGGGAGACTGGTATGGGGAGGAGATAGATGGCTAGACAATCTAGCCTGGCGCTCTCAGGTTGACCAACTCGGGTGACACTTTCCTGAGAGTGGACCAATTCCAGCCTGCTAAGAGGATCAGTTTCCCCTTCCTGTGCTGACACACATACCCAGCTAGCGGCACTCAGTAGCAGCTCTTCAGGCTCACTGAGGTATGGCTCACCAGGCACCTTATCCACAGCCGCTAGAACCACTCTCCCAAAGTGTCTGAAAGCCACGCGGCCCCGCATCACGGATGGGATCAGAGAGCGTCTCACTGCAAAGACAAAGTCCTCACTAAGAGGATTGAGATCTTAAACCCGCCTCTCACAAAGTCTACCTGTAACCACAGCTAGGCAGCAGGCAAAGGGCAGCACTACATACAGCTCTGTGTTCAAACAAACAAACAAACAAAGGGCTCTGGCGAAACAGTAATAGAATAGCATAGAATAGAATAGAATAGAATAGAATAGAATAGAATAGAATAGAATAGAGATTATTTAGAGAGAATGTATTTATGGAATCAGAAAAAAAGACTGAAAGCACAAATGAAGGAGGAAAGAAAGCAGGACAGAAGAAAAGCATGACACAGTGGGTAGTATTTGGGGACAGAAGACAGGGAGAGCAAGAGAGAGAGAGAGAGAGAGAGAGAGAAACTGAGAGAGAGAGAGAGAGAGAGAAAGAGAGAAACTGAGAGAGAGAGAGAGAGAGAGAAACAGAGAGAGAGAGAAAGAGAGAGAGAGAGAGAGAGAGAGAGAGAGAGAGAGAGAGAGAGAGAGAAAGACCTGCTCTCTAATCTTGGTGTGAACTAGAGTGGCAAGGTTTGCACAGAGTGGGTCACATGTAGTGATGTCACCTCCGGAGAGCAGGACTTGTGTGCCAAGCCAATAGATCCTTTGGAAGAACCTGTGAATGGATGGCTCATAAAAGAAACTCTGTAGTGGGAGTAAAAGTGTGGGAGAGAGGGGAGAGAGATGGAGTAAGAGAGGGGAAGGGAGAGACGGTGAAAGAGAGAGAGAGCAAGAGAGAGAGGAGGAGAAAGGAGGGGGAAGAGAGACAGAGAGAGAAAGGGGAAAGAGAGAGACATTGTAACAGAGAGAGAGAGAGAGAGAGAATATGGCGAGCAAAGGTTGGGGAGATGCAATTTGCTTTCCATGTCATTAATGGGAGATGCTGAAAACAAAGGCTACTCATGAATGTGAAATCAAAGGTGAAAAACAATTAAAAAAATCACTTCGGGGACAGGTGTTACCACGAGCGCCAGCCTCTGGAGCGACACCACCAAGGCCGGAGTCGAGCCCATCATGTATGAATGCAACACTCCCAGCCCCTATATATTTTGACACATGTTGGAGCCTGACCTGACACTGAGCAGGTGTGTGCCACAATGGGCTAAAAGGCAGCATGTCCTATACACCAGCTGTAGAGTGGATTTGGCCGAACCCTGCCGCCTGTTAAACCTGTGTGGCTGACGTTCTGTTTAGATTGGGGGTGACTGATTAGCCCGTGATGTGGAGCCCTTCCACCAGGTCCTGTCTTAGCCGTAGCACTCAGGCAGCTAACAGCTGCTCAGCCCCACGCCTAGCTGTGGCCTAATGGACGGCCGTCAAGTTGTACATGTGGAGGGGGGTGACAGGCTGTATAGGAAAGTTTAGGTGTGGCTGTGATGTTGGACATATATGATGGTGTGGCCCCCTCTCCTATAGCCCATAGCTTCATCCCATGCTGTGCTGTCAAGGGGCCCCATATATGCACAGATACATACTGTATATGCGCATACTCACACACACACACACACACACACACACACAGTAAATGTCCTCTTGTCACCAGCGATTCTATAGAAGGCATGGCGAGCTCCGCAGATTGTTTAAGCGAAGGGAGAGTGAGGGTGTGTGGGGGGAGAAATTAATGGCTCCACCACCTTATCGCTCGGCAGAGAGGCTGAGTGGCAGCAGGGTGGGGGGTGCGGGGGGGGGGGGGACCCAGTAAAAGGTTGGTAAAGTAAATACAATGGGCTCTTCTGTCAGCAGTGGAAAAAGAGAGAAGAATGAAAATGTAATCTCACTCCAGCTCTTAAATCTGTCTCCCCTGCGAGACCTTGAGAACGACACGTTTCCCATCAAACGGCAGATTAATCTCATGTGACTCATGCGTGGTCACATCCCGGTCCCCTCACGGCCTTGGGAAGGCTGCCTGGGAGAACCGGTGGGGGAGGGATGAAAGGGAGCCGGGGAGGACGGGAGGACGGGGTGTATGGGGTGTGCATCAAATTATTATCTGATTTGCGAGAAGTGTGGGGAGGGGGAGAGAGAGCGATGATGAAGATTCCCGGAGTGAGCGCATGCAATATCGCAGTCTGGCGTGGGGAACATCTCAGAGAGCGGACTCCTATAGTGTTTCCATGCCACCTGCTCCGCATTACAAGGCTGCGGAGCTGCAGAGGAGATGACAGGAGATTTCTGCATCACACAACCTCATAAACAAACCTGGGGAGGGTCTACAGGCAGAGCTGAACACACCTCGAATGGAGATAGTCATAGAGATCAATTGGCTAACTGCTTGAGATTGGATACAGATCAATAAATTGGTAAATAAACTGGTATTTGGTTCTACTGACACCAGGGAGCAAGGGAAACTCAAACAGTGGAACCCAAAAAGCGATTAAAACACGGCCTTTCAACACAGTAACACTCACACTGCAGTTACACGTCTTTAAATAGCTGTGATTGGCAATTATCACATAGCATGTCAGTTAATAGTCTATTTGATACTTTTTGGCATTGCTCACACACTTCCTTGTTTACTCTGCTGGCTACTGGTTTTCTGCTGCCTTCACATCATATTGGAAGATGAGGATGAGATTTTGTTACTTCAACTGGGAAAACAAAATTATTTGTATATATGAATTTAAAATCAACCATAAACAAACTGCAGCAGACATTGTTCGATTTTCGTAATTAGGGTTGATAGTATTAGCGTGAATATAAGTAATTTAGACTTTTAATATCTTGGACTACTGACATCGATAGATTCCCTTGTTTATTGCTTGTGTTGACACGTGGGAGATATTGGAGCAAAATTGCACAAAAATTCCCACATATCCTACTTGTAATTATTACCACAAGGCTGATGTGGACGTTTTTTCCCAGTTGTCAGTTCGCATTTACTGAAAATCTGATATGACATGAACACGGCACCAGAGTAGTTGAACTTTCAGCTTGCTAACTAGCTTATAACATAATGACTTATCTGATACCACAATATACTCAGGTTTCAGGCCATGGAAAATCTGAAAATCAGATGTTGGCAGGTCTCAGTGCAGTGCGAGTGTTACTGTGGTGAAAGGGACATGTTTTTGGAGTTTCCCTTGGCCCCGTTGGATTGTATTAGAGAGCAGCGCTCCCTGCAAACTGAGAGGTAGAAAGCTCTACAGTGAAGTGAGCGACTAAATTTTGATCAGAATCGATCGGCACGATGGCAAAAGCTGGGGAAATAAGGCTCAGGTTGAAGATAATCGGAATTATCCTTTAAGACTTAAGCCTGGCAGATTGGCGTGAGACTTTTGCATTAAAGAGTGGAGTGATGCAGGAGGTGCTACCACGCAGTTAGAAATTCAAGGTGCTCCTGTGTGCTCTGAACAACTTGTACATGCCAGATTCATATTTCCTGGCTATATAGTCTAATGTATTTTGGCCACGACCACTTGTGAAATTCCTCATGTGAACTTTATTTCTGACAAAATATTTGGAAGCTACTTGACATAATGAAGAAGAGAAAGAGAGAGAAAAAACACACATGCACACACGTGGGCTCATGAACACACACACACAAACACACGCACATGCACACACACACACACACACAACACACACACCTACACACACACACACACACACACACATACACACACACACACACACACACACACACACACACACAAACACACATATATCTTTTCTTGGAAAGCCACAACAGTTTCTAATTATATCCTGGGTTTCAAATAAAAAGCGTTTACAGCCAATTCGTTTGCGTAAATGCCATTCCTGTCCGTGCGGGGGGTGGAGATATAAACCATTTCTACCCCTGAGACAATAAATAGTTTATTGCTTTTATTTGTCATGGCTTTATATTGTATTGCCAAGCCCTCGAAAGAACAGAAAAAAGGCATATTTTCCCACTAATGACTGTGTGTGATTTATGGAGTCTGTCTTTGACATGGGGGTGTCTGTGCTTTCAAACCGAGCATAATTAGACCTCTTGAGCTGTGTGCAGCGCAAAACACATTCCCCTCAGCAGAAACACTGAGCTTCCCAGGGAGACTCTGCTATGTGGTTTGGATATGATACTGAACAGTCAGTGAATTCAAAGTGCCTGGAGGTTTCCCCCTCCAAACACACACACACACACACACACACACACACACAAACACAGGTCAATGATATCTGAAACGAACATAATGATTGGCTTTGACACACTTTCAAAATCAGATACAAGGGAAGAAGAAAGAGCATATAGATTAGCCCAGCGGGGGACCAAAGAGTTAGTCAAGCATGGGCTGTTGCCCGCTGAGCGCAGAAAGAGCGGATTCCCCTCCCTCCTTCGTACTCAGTGACCCTGAATGCTCACTGAGTGATTTTAACAGGTCACAAAGGAGCAGGAGTTCACACTTTTTTAACACCCCTCACCCCCTCTCTCCCACTCCTCATCTCTCCCTCTTCCTGTCTCTCTCTCTCTCTCTCTCTCTCTCTCACACACACACACACACACATCAGTACTCGCTCTGTCCTGTGCTGCGGCTGAGAAGAAACGAGAGGACAGAAAGACATTTCTGTTTTGGGTCCCCCTCAAGTGATTTCTAATGACACACTGTTCTATCCGCACAACATGTATTTTAGAGTAAATGAATCAGGCAGTACATGGCCTCATTAAGTTGAAAGTGCCGCTTTCTGCCACAAAAGTACATGGTGCACCAGAGGCAGGCCGTTCACACCGAGAGGCAGGGAAAGCCATGCAATACCAACATCACACAAGTGCAAATAGGAATTGTCTGTGTGGTGAAGCATTCGAAAGACTGACGAATCTGTGTGTGTGTGCGTGTGTGCATGTGTGTGTGAGAGTAATACACAACAATCAACCGAGCAATCATTTCAGATTTTCTTTATATTTCTCCATCTGTTTATGGATTGCATTCAAGAGCTCAAACACTTGAGACGTTTCAGACTTAACTACCCATTCTAAACCAAAGCAACTTGACTTGCTGTGGAGGTTGAAATCTTGGATGCATCCCAGAATGAGTGCTGTTGAGAGTTCTGTAACCCACTGTGTCACTGTGCCTACAGTATTGTTTACAGGGATTAAACAATTGCCAAATTAACTTGTTGCATTTGATACAGTGTGTTATCTGTAGATACAGGAAAATGTTGCCGAACTGATGAATGACATAGTTTATTGTTTGTATGTGTGTTTGTTTGTATATTCAGACAAACCTTTGACAGCACAAACTAATTTGGAAACCTTGCCACCTTTCCTTTTTTTTTTTTTTTTACAGTGAATACACAGCTACTGAATTGACAATTTTGACCATGTTACTGGAGAACTGGTTGCTCTGTTGTGTGCCATGATTGTGTGTGTGTGAGAGTTTGTGTGTGTGTGAGTGAGTGAGTGTGTGTCACGGCAGAGGGGGATGGGGATAAGCAATACACTAGAGGTCTGACTAATACAGATGTCTGAATGTGATAAAACATTCTCTATGTTGTGAGAGAAACCACAAGGGCTGCGGAGCCAGGATGTGATAGAGGTACGTTTCACACCACCCAGGCACACAGACATAAATACATACCATATGTATATACATATACCCCCCAAACAGGTGGAGGAGCCATGATGTTATTCATCTCGTTGGACAGCGAAATAACATTATTTTCGAGGCATTTTTGCTTCATTAGACTGAACATGACTGAGACTGGCAGAAGAGACAAGAGAGAGAGAGAGGGAATGACATATGAACAAGTTTGCGAGCCAGAATGAGAGCAGTGACGTCACGAACCCGCAGTATGTGCCCCAGCCAGGGCTTTTTAATGATCATGTCTTTCCAATAATGATCATAAAGACTCAGTATTTATGATTCTAACAGTAAAAAGGGAACAGAAACAGTTTGTAACAGTTCATAACCCATGTGGCCCCAAACCGTCTTGTGACCAATCTAATCTGTCATAGACCACAAGCGAACTAAATAATATGAAATTAAACTTTATTTTGCTTTTGGTAGTGGGGGAGAAAGAAGAACAATTTATTGCATTGGTAAATATCAACTCAACATTTGTGGTGGCCCTGTTTATTGTGGGGGCAGATTGATAACATTGATTTTTCAGCTTGTCACAGACGGTCACCTGACTGGCGAGGAGTGGTGGAGACGGATCAGGAGCTTTTTATCAGCCAATCACACATCAGCCATGCAATCTGCCAATCATCTCAGCACAGCCAATGGCCTACCGCACAGCTGGGATGAAGCCCTGCCTCCTGAGCTATATGTGATCAAAGGGTTAAACAAATTCACCAAGGTGAATCCTCTTGTAGCTTGATTGGAAGCCATAAAGAACAGCCGGGCCTCTCTCTTACTAATCTGTGTTCTCTCTCCAAAATGTGATGCAGGGGAAAGACAAAAGACTCTTGACACGTGTGATTGGAATAAAAGTGTTTGGAGCTTTCCAGTGTCTTCCCTAGAACAACACTGTCCTCGTTTAAGATGGCGAAATAGTAAGTATTACTTCTGCACCAGTTCTGCACGGATAGAACGGGCTGTCTATGCCTTTTCCCAGTTTAAGGCTCCAGTTTTCCCAGTGTGAGGACAGGCAGCCCATGGCTCTATAGGGCTGATAAGGGATGATGCAACTCCCCAGCGTTCTTACAGCAGCCACAGCGCCTCCCTGGGCTCTGGCCGGCAAAGGGTTAACTCTCCAGCCAGAACATATACATACAGTATTACACAGCACATTAAACACAGATGCATGTTAGCCAGGCACGCATGCACTGCAGGTTCCCCCTTAACCTCCTGTCTCCGTGGTCTTTACATGTTCCTCTTTTTTTTTTTTTTTATTCCCCCCAACCCCTCTGATCTGCTCCACCACCCCCACCTCTAACCTAAGTGGCAGGTGGGACATAAAATGTTGGGAGGTCCTGAGTACGGGACATCAAACGGATGCATCACGGGTGACTCACCCCCACAGGCCCCGGATCCCTGCCCCGCATCATGAAAACAGATAGGCAGTACATAAAACACTCCTTGGCAGGGAGGAGAATGGAAAGTGCAATACGACTGGTCACAAAGGAATGTAATCAAAGTGCTTTTTATTATGGCTCTCAGCGGGGCTACAGGACACTGCAGACCTTACCTCACACATCATTCTTCTCATTCATTGTATGTAAGCGTGATGCATGGCTGCTTTGATTGTGTGTGCATTCCTCTCATTCATTATATGTGTGTGTGTGTGCTACATGCCGGCATGCTTTTGAATGTCTTTGCGTACCTGTATGCGTTGACTATCTTTTGTGTGCATTGTTTAGGAAAGACATTAGAGTGTGACGTATTTCAAATTAGTACAGTTAAAATGAATCATCCCATTCACATCCAGGCAGGATACGTTTTGACCAGTCAAGTCCGGTTCTATTCAGTTCAGTTGAAATCAAAGGTGTTTATCATCACCAAAGCTCAGCCGCTCCTTCCATCATTCCCCATGACGCTGGTGGTGTTGATGAGTGAAGCCTTGGAGATAACAGAGGAAGATAGGGATGACCAGCATGATGACACTAACGCTTCTGGTATCCATGATGTAGAAGTGCGGTTAAGCTTTTGTCTTTCACCCTCATTCTCAAAGATATTAGTCACCACTCACTCACCACGCAAAAACGCAGGGACAAGAAAGAGAGGGGGGGGGGGGGGGGGGGTGTCAGAAAGAGAGAAGGCCGTGTGAGAGAAAGAGAGTAAAGGGAACGGGTGAGAGCGGTTTGATGGCTGGGTAGGAAGTGAGGGGACGACCCGGAGTAAGACGCGACGAGGGACGTCGGGAGATTTACCATCGCCTTCGCGGAATATTCCTCATATTCAGAGAAGGTGAGGGGAGACTGGGGAGCGGTTCAGGAATAGAGGGGGAGGGGGAGAAGTGGCCAGTCAGTTTTAACTGCATGCTGAGGGGTCGGGGTGGTGGTGGTGGTGGGGTGGGTGGGTGTATGTATGGAGGAAGGTGTGACAGCTCTACTAAATGAAGAAAGGAGGGAGAGGAGGAGCTGGAGGCCGATAGGGTGGGCATCCAAAAAAGCCAAAGAATCTAAAAAGGTCCGCCGAGGGCAAAGTCCACCAGCCCGAATCCCCGTGCCACCCTGACACTACACCTCAGCATATCCACTCACCCGTCACACACACACACACACACACACACACACACACATACACAGACAGATTCAGGCATGCACATACATTACCCTCCACAAATGTCATCAGCAAACTGCCGTGGAGAGTGTGAAGAGAGAGTGGAGGAGGGTAAGAGAGTGGGAGTTAGCGAGAAGAGAGAGAGAGAGAGAGAGAGAGAGAGCGAGAGAGAGAGCATAGGGGTTTAGGCAGTGCCATTTATAAAGCATGGCCCTCTGCCTGCCTCATAAACTGTGCATTATTCTGGGAAAGCAGGAAACCGGCTGGACTTCAGGAGAGAGAGAGAGGGAGGGTGAAAGAAAACGAAAGAGAAAACCTCTCTCGCTCTTTCTTGTCCTGCGCTTTCCAGGACTCCCTTTCTCACCCACCTTCTCGCCAACGTCTTCCTTCCACCCTCATTCCTCTATCTAACCCAGGAGCTTCACAGGGGACACGTGACATCAGAATATAGCCACGGCCCGTGATTACAGTCATTACCAGCAAACACACAGACCCTTGGCTGATAGCGAGTGGCATAGGAAGACTCCAGGCGAGCCAGCAGCTTGTGAAAATATGAGTAATAAAGGCCAAAAGACAATGCCAACAGGAGCTGACTAAAGCTGCAAAATGCACTGTCACGGCCCGGTGACTGCGAAGGCAAGTGAACAACTGATTAACGACAGCATGGCACAGCATGGAAAAAGATAGACATCTGATCTCTTGTCTTTCTCTTTATTCTTTCTTTCCCTTTCTATGCCAGTCTTTTTCTTCCCCTAGTGCACCATGAGGTCTATGTTTAGACAGGATAGAGTTCTCCAGGGCCAACATGGATAAAGAAGCTCGCTCTCTCTCTCCCTCTCTCTCTCTCTCTCTCTCTCTCTCTCTCTCTCTCTCTCTCTCTCTCTCTCTCTCTCTCTCTCTCTCTCCTGTCTCTGCATGGTGAATGTGTCAGTGGAGAGAGTTATAAGCCCTGCCCCCCCCACCCCCATCCCCTCCTTGGCAAGTGGCAGTCAGTCAGCTGATTTGTGCTGCTGAGGGGATTTGGTGTTCCACGTAGGCTATTTAAAAAGCACCAACACCTCTCTCTCTCTCTCTCTCTCTCTCGCTCCCTCTCTCACTCACTTTTTCACTATCTCGCTCATTGCTCCCCCCCCTCTCTCTCTCTCTCTCTTACACACACATAACATGCCCCTCACCCATTCCCCTATATTGCTCTCTGCACTCCCTTCCCCCATCCCCCACTTTTCAATCTCTTCTCTTTCCTGCTCCATCCGGCCTCACCATCCATTGCTTCATTTATTCCCTCTTTCTCTCTGTCAGTCCAGTTTTCCTCTCTCGCGAAATCTTCTGGTGGAGGTTACGGAGGGCTCATGCAAGAGTCGAAGTGCCAGGTTGCCCACAAGTATCATGAGGCTTTAGTGCAAGGTGAAGAGATGCACATATACTTGATACATATGACGATGGTTCCGTGATCAGTGTTACTTTGGCCGAGCGTGTGTGTGTATATGTGCATTTACACAGTTAACACGCATGACACAGATACATACAGACACACCGACAGACAGACACACACACACACACACACGCTGTAACATATACCCTTTCCAACCAAAGAGCCATAGCCATGCACACTGCAGGCTTTACATTCTGGGAGTGTCTCCAGAGCCTAGAATCCCCTGTCAGCAGTGACTGCATTTACCCTGTTACATTTACAACGGAAACAAAAACATGGCCTTGGGACTTCACGGCAATATATAACATGTGGGAGTGTGTCTCAGTGTGTGTGTGTGTGTGTGTGTGTGTGTACTCACATGCGTTTGCGTGCGCATCTCTCCGTGTGCATGTTTATATGTGTGTGAGCGAGACAGAGGGAAAGAGACAGGGGCAGGAGTTATCCATTATTTGAGTACAGATTCCTTAGAATGAGACACGTTTAAAAACTAGGCCAGGCGATAAAGGAAGATACCAAAAATGGACTAAGAAAACAAGAGAGAGAATGAATGACAGAGGGACCTGGTGAAAAGAGAGAGAAGATATTCAGAACATGGAGCAGCAGAGAATGAGTAGGAAATACATATTGCCCTCATATTATTCCCCCGAGTTATGAACGTTTGGGTGAAAAACTGCCAAATAAGCTCACTGTTAGAGACTGGTTCAGTTGATTCATTCAACAAAGCAGCCTTTTTCAATACAATGAAAATGCAGGGTTATAAGCTCTGTAGCCTTATAAGGTGCAAAGTGGACTGTGGGAAATTGTGCTCATGTTCAGGGGTGTGGCAAGGTTTATCAGCTTGTATTTTAGCTGGGATTTATAGCGTTATGATTAAGGTGAAGTAATCTGGCTACTTAGCCTCAGATTAATGCCTCTGGTCACAGAGCATGTGCACATAACTCATGCACACAGACATTTGCATGAAGACACCCAGACACATACTGCGCACATGCACATTTTTGCACAGGACATGCATAGATGTACATTCAACACAAGCACAAACATTTACTTGTACACGCACATATACACACATACATACAAAAAGAGACACAGACAAAGCCTAAGTTTATCTTTAACTCCCTCTCTCTCGCTTTCTCACACTCCAGCACACACCTGTGTTTAAGTGGGTCATCTCTCTGCCCCTCCCCCTGTCTCAACATCAGTCTGTCTCTGTCTGACATGGCACCGCTCTCTTCCACTGTTTGCTCCTCCTCCTCCTCCTCCTCCTCCTCCTCTTCCCTTATCTCTCCTTTCTATCCTTGTGGTGTGATTGGATTGCTTATTTTTCCAGTTTTCCAAGGCATTTAAAAATTTGTTGCTGCAAGCACAATGTTTCAAAGGTCTTTAATTTTAAATTTATACTAGTGGAAATAGTGCAGAAGCCAAACTTAGTGGTGATGTTACGTCTCTTTAAGATGCTCATGTCTCTCTAAGATGCAGGCTTCTCTCTCTCTCTCTCTCTCTCTCTCTCTCTCTCTCTTTCTCTGTGTGTGTGGATATAGGGCCGTGTGGCAGTGGCGTGGTTGTAATGCAGGCCTGTGTGTCTGGGTCTCTCTGGGGCTGTGAGACAGGCACTGCCTCCGTCCTCCACCGTCCTGCTGGGCAGAGCAGCTGAATAAGCTCATTGTTGGCCTGTGGAGAGTGCAGGTGCACCTCTTCCTTTTCACCTCCGACCCTCGGCCCTCGACCCCACAAAGCCCTTTGTGAACTCTATTTACTGGCAACTCCAATGAAACTGCAATCCATTACCAACTTCTTCTCTCTCCCTTTCTCTCCCTATTTTCTACTCCTCTCAAGAAACCAATTAGCGACAATACAAGTAGGTTAGACTCTCTATTCAGAGTGGGCATTGTTGAGCACAATACCAGGAAGCATTGTGAGCTAACAATTAGTGGCAATGGGGCAGTGTAGAGTGTCACTGACATTGTTGGGAGCTGCACAAGGCTGGGTTTGTTCCCGAAGAGGGAGTTAGACAGGGGTGGAGGAAGAGGGTGGAGGGGTTCCCAGGTGCTGAATTAGCCCAAACTCGGCCCATGTGTCCCAGTCACACAAGACGCTTATCTGTGGCAGGGCTCAAGATACAGGAATGTGTCCCCGAGAGGGTGTGTTGCTCTCTTTGGGTGTAGATGTTTATGTTGGAGGTAACTCTACCTGGATGGGATTGTGTGTGCATGCACGGATGCATTCCTGTATTTGTGTGTCTGTGCGAATGTGAATGTGCATGGCGTCCGTCTGCCCGCGTTTGTCTGTGTATGTGTAGTTCTCTGAATGTGTTGTGCACAAATACAGTTGATTGGGTGTTGTATGTAGATACGCATGTGAACATGCCTGTTGAGACAGAGAAAGGAGGTGTTGGCGCGGGGTCTTCCCCAACCTTCTGGCCTCGAGGTCAGGACCCCGGGTCATTAGTCCATGCTAATGCTAACAGCAGGCTAGTCGTGAGGGCCGGCCACGCTGCCGCAGAAGAGGCTTCACCCGGCTGGTGACCCCGGGCTGGAGGGTCACGACCAGAAGGTCAAGGGTTCAGCCATCATTGTTATTCTGCCCCCCCACCCCCCACGCCTCCCAGCCCCAACACCCCGAACACACCCCCCGAACACACCCCCGAACACACCCCCAAACACACCCCTGCAAACACCATGACATCATAGGGCAGAGTCAGGGAGTCTGGAGGAGGAGGGAGCCGGGCAGGCAGTGCGGAGACAGAGCCGCTGACAGCTCACGCTAGCTGGGCCCGGCCTGAATGGACGGCTCTGTTCAGTAATGAGAAAGGTAAGACGACCGTGAGATTTCATCAATTCCGTCTGAAGCAATTAGCCGTTCCAGGTAAAAACGTGGCTTTAAGTCCCGAATAGAGGTTAGAAATGAGATTAAGGATAGCTTCAATCCACTAGCCGTGCTTTTTTCTGCCAGAGAGCTCAGTTGCGCTGCTCAATTTAGTTAGACAAGTCAGCTGTAAAGCTTAGATCTGGTTCACTCTCGTGGCTCCAGTTCACACTTAAAAGCCAGAAGTTAAAGATCTATCTTCATTTACATTTACATTTTAGACAGTCAGCTGACCACTCTTAGAATGAGTGCAACAGTAGAATAAGCAAGTCCTGCATCAACAAAAATTACAAGTAACCAAAAAGGTCAGGGCCTTTGTGTCTTTGCAATATTCCTGCGACTATAGAGCAATCATGTAAGAGTGCTAGGAAAACAGAGTAAGAGCTAAGGCCAGAGATAGAAGGGATTTCCTTTAGACAGAAAGTAGAATGAGTAGAGAGGGGAAATCAGTCAGTGGGAAGACGGTGACGTGAGGTACTTGTTGAACAGATGAGTGTTCAGTGTGTGATGGAAGATGGAGAGTGACTTTCCACGCCACAAACTGCAGTTCCTCCACCTGGGAATGTCCATCGACGGTGGAAGGAGAGGGTCAGACGGCAGGGGTGGCGAGGCTGCTGGGGGCAGGCGGATGCCTTTCTTTGCTGCGTTTTCACCCAGTTGCCCCGGGCAACCCCTGGTAAAGTTGAGGGGCGGGATAGGAGGGGGGTGCGGCACCGGACGCCGTCGCCGGAGACTCTCCACACTGGTGCCCATTATGCAGCCATCCCAAACGACCCCTTTCTATTTTTACACTCTCTGCCTTTCTCATTTTCTCTTTAGCTCTCATCCCCTCCCTCTTTCTGCTCGTCTTTTTTCAATCTCCCTGTCCATCTGTCTTTGTTTGTTTGTTTCTTTTTGTTTGTTCGTTTCTCTTTCTTTCTTTCTTTCTTTCTTTTTTCTTCCTTCTTATTAATTAGTTCATCCATTTTATTTGTTGACTCTGACTCCCTCTCCATCCCAACCCCCTCTATGCTCTGCTTTCTTTCTTTGACAGCAGACAGAAAGAAATCTGGGTCATGTCATCCAAAAACTCATTACATTCTTTCTCTGGAGATGGCTCATGAGGTAAAAATGCTGAATGAGAATACCAATGGGAGAGAAAGAGCGAGCGCGAGAGAGACGGAGAGAAAATGGGTGAAAGAGATAGATGGATGCAGAAGGCCTGACAGGACGGGGAGAATGTGTTCCTCTCCACAGACACACACAGGGTGATTTCTTTGTTCCCACATTCTGTAAAGTTTATAAGTGCGCAGGAGAAGCCAATAAAGGAGAGGAAATAAAAGAGAAAAGGAGAAAAGAATGAGGTTGAAACTGAAGATGAAAAAAAGTTGAAACGTGAACCAGGGGCACGTCACGTCTAATAAAACGCTTTGGAGAGAAGCAGGAAACAGCCAGAGACACAAAGACACAGGCCCGACACACACACACACACATTCACACTCACACACACACGTCTCTCACGTAAAACAAAGCGCACACAACACACTAACACATGAATTGTGTGGTATTACGTTTTTGCGACCGTGTGTGTGTGTGTGTGTGTCTGTTCCTGTGCATGTCCAAGCGTGCGCAGCTGAACACACTGAATCAGCAAAAGTGAGTCATCTCATTTAATTAGTGATGCAATGGTATGAGAGCCAACGCACATACACACACACGCACGCACACACACGCACACACACACACACACACACATACACACCCACACACACAATCCCTCCCTCATTAAGTGTATTGTGGGGATGCTGATGTAATGAAAGTTAATCTGTTGGCCTCTGGTTGGCTCGGTGGCCCAGCGGGAGCTCTTTGTGTGGGACATTACCCCAGCCCCACCCCCCTAGAGACAGGTTCATTAAGACTGACGCTGATACCCAAGCACCCAGGCCTTTTGTGTGTGTGTGTATGTGTGTGTGTGTGCGTGTGTGTGTGTGTGTGTTTCAGTGAATTATACCAGAGACAATGCAATGAAGAGGCGGGCCATAAAGGCATTGCTTTCTCAGCATGTGCCTGAGAGCACGTAGCCTGGAAATCTTGAAGTGTGTGCGTGTGTGTGTGTGTGTGTGTGTATAGATTATGGAGTATGTGTGTAAGGCATATCTGCGAGTGAACTTTGCGTATATAAAAGTGTGTCAAGCTATATGTGAGTTTGTGTGTCACAGTGCCCTGGTGTGTTAGAACCAATTAGTGTGTTAGAGCCTATATTTCTGTGGTATGTTTAAAGCACTGTTCTTGGAAGTGCCCAAAGCCCCCCACACAAAAACCAAAGCAAGCTGTGATATTGAGTAATGAATAATATGCAAACTGTGCATTTGTGTGTGGGGTATGAGGGAGGGGTTAATCTCAAACTAGCCAAATTTGATGCAACGACAAAAGAAAAAGAAAATCAGCAACTTTGTCAACCTGGTCACAGTCAGCCTTGCAGGCTGAGTCCCCTCAGACCACCAAATTAAAAATAGAGAGAGGGATTATGTGTGGGCCAGTGTGGTTTTAGTGTGTGAGTTAGAGTGTGTGTTTGCTCCCCTGTGTAGCCAGAGCAGCAGCGCACTTAGCATGGGCTTTAAATAGCTAACTCAAATAAAGTGAGAGGAGGCCAGGGATCAGAGGCTGAGAGGGACTCTGTGAGGCAGGCATTCCCAAACGGAAGCTGGCCTTTGGATTTCCAAACACCATTTGGAGCTAGCAATGCCAGGAATGTGATGTCGTCCAGTGGTGGCTATGAAAACCGCCGGGCCACCAGGTGCTCGCGGGCCAGCTGACAGGAAGTGCAGGGGGAAGTGCAAGCAGAGGTCCAGGGGACAAAATGGCGGCAGGTGACTCAGCAGAAAGAGGACACAAGCCAAGCTCAGGCTTCCTACTGTGAGGAGACAACTGCTCTGTGTCCTATTCTCTCTTTCTCTGGCTCTCTCTCTATGCCTCTCTCTTCAAATTTGAGCAAAAGTACTGCTCTAGCTTCTATCAACCCAAAAAATCTCTGTCCTGAAAGGGAAGACAACTCCCCCTCCGAAAGAGCCTCTTTTCTCCAACTAACCGTTCTTCCGCACTTTGGCTCCTTTTTACACACTGTGTTAAATTTCTATTCTTTCTCATCCTTTTTACCTTTTGACGGCCTTCTTTGTGTGCAGGCTGTGGGAAAGTTTCCCGTGATGGTGAGGTCATCCACCACCACCAACCCCCCCCCACCCCCCCGGTACCCCCCCACCCCCACGCAGACACACACAGACATTCAAACACGCACACACACACACACACACACACGCACACACACACACACACACACACACACACTACAACCATCACTACCCCCACCTCCTACCCCCCTTGCAGTCCCCCTCTCTCCTGGCCAAGCAGGACTGCAGGCAGCTGGGCTGTTGGACTGCGACATGTCCATGTCTCTGTCCCAGTCCCAGTCCCAGTCCCAGTGCTGGTTGTCTCTACAGAGGCCAGGATCCTGAACTTAGTCTCATTCAAAATGATTATCAGATCATCTGACCTCTAAAAGACACAACCTAGACCTAGAGAGACTTTAGCAGACTTCAGCAGACTTTATAGACTATAGGCACAATGAATCCTATCATACACGTGAACACCTTGTCCTTCCATGTGCAAACCAAAGACGCCCCACTTTCACACACACACACAAACACATGCACACACACACACACACACACACACGTCGTGGACACACATTGACACTGCCAAGTTTATTTAAGAGGGTGGTTCTACCATCTACCAGCGTGTGTGGACCTGTTCAGACTAACCTGCAGCTGTTTCTGGGTTCAAACCAGTATGATTATGATAGAGAGAGCGAGAGAGAGATAGAGAGAGAGAGAGAGAGAGAGAGACAGAGAGAGAGAGAGAGAGAGAGGGAGAGAAGCAGAAAAGCAAACAAATTCTCTGTCCTCAAACTGGACATTTGTCAAATACCTAAGTCCTGTACATTCTCATGCTCGCCCACACATACACACACTCACATGCACTCACCTAATCCTTACTTAGATGCAACATGCTGTCTGTGTTATTTGGTGATTGATTACCACCATCTATTGGCAAAAGTGTTAACTACACAGCGCATGTGATTCTAAGAAGGCTGTTTTTTTTATAACGTTTTTATAAAATGAGTGATGCTGTAATAACTAAACCATATTAATTTACAAATCAAACGGTTTACTGAGAGGAGGAGAGTACTCCTCAAGGGATGGTGGACCAAAATGTTGTCCTTTATCGCAGGACGTGACAGAAAAAGTATTTCTTACTCCTCAGTATTCTGATAATCTCTCATTAGAATCAGAGTGAGAGTCAGATTTACTTTATTCATCGTACAATATCTGTACAGGAATCAGTCTTGACGACTAGATTAGTAGCACAACAAGTACATACGGGCAGACTATGTAATACCATATATAATACTACACAATATTCTCCTCACAACAATATGTTGCATGGTTGCATATTTTTGAGGTACACTGCTTTCAAACCTAATGTACAGTATATGTTAATATACAAAAATATATGACAAGTATTTAGAAAAAAGAAACTTATACACATCTGTAATAAGGGATAAATACTTTGAGCAATATATAAACACAACACAATAAATCCATCTTAAGTACAAGGCAACCGCATCATTGGCTTTGTCTATCAATAGTGCCAAAAATCCCACCATTGACTTTGTCATGTGACAGTATAGTTGTCTGATGATGCCCACAAGGCGCTGTGGTTATGGAAGAGTGGTTCTGAAACCTGATACACATATTTTCACCATACTAAAAGGTTTCAGAATTCCAAGCCATAGTCATACTTGGAAAATGTATGTTTATCTGCCGACTGTATATTATTTCCCCAGGTTTAATTAGAAGTACGTGTGTTATGTTTGTCAACTTTGACTGCCTATATTAAGTAAAGACAATGTAATATAGTACACTAAGACTAAAGTACAAAATAATGGTCAGAGAAAGCAGTTAATACCATGTCAAAATCTGACATTCACACTAAATCCTCCCTTTAAAAGTGTCCATGATTCTATATACATATCAAAAGACCCCAGAGACACATCTCTGAGTAGTGATCGCTTCCAGTTGGAAGTCCCACTGTTGAACTTTATGCACAACAGAGTTGCAGTGGCTCCCTCCGGTGGCGGCATCCTGCAATGTGGTCCATACAAAGTCCAAAGGCATAGTGCAGTATGTACCAACAGGACCAAGAGTTGGAGTGTGTGGGTTTGTACTGTGTGGGTCTGGGGTGGTGGGGGGTAAAGTTGCCTGTAGAGAAGTTTAATCTTGGGTCAGTTTTGCGACGTCCGTGCTCGTATTCATGATCCCCCGGTCCTTACAACTTCACCCTGGAGTGCGAGTCTTTCTCCTACTTCTTATGTGACCCAATCATGACCTTGGACACAAAGTTGACGATAGCGCTAGCTGGTTGCTCGGGGTCATGCTCCGCAAACAGGTGGCACACATTTTCGGTCCCGCTCTGAGATTTCCTGGCTACAAAGCCAAAGATCCTGGCAGAAAGAGAGAGAGAGACAGGCAAAATTATACAGGAGAAGGGACATTCTACTCTGATTCATTTCACATTTATTTCTTAGGTATTTAGCTTACACTCTTATCCAGAGCATATTACTACAACTGAGTGAGCAGCAGTTTAAGGACAGTTGGACATGACACATGGTTCTTGGACACAAACTGGCTGTTGTGGGTGTTGAACCTGTGACCTTCTCATTATCAGATGGTACCACTAGGCCACCCTGCTGCCTCATCACTGATACTCATCTGTGCATCACTGCAACTTAGATAAAGTCTCATAGATAAAATCTGTTGGGCTACGCAACACGTATGTTGTGTGCTAATGTGTCATCGTTTAGGCCAATATAAATGAAAGCAGGATATACTGATATTTCAAATGACAAATAATGACCCTAGTTACTCTGTTTTTTCTCTCTTATAATTCCTCTCTCCCTGAGACCTCAGGAAAAATACTTTAATGAAGATGTAATTCATGTTATTCAAAACATACAAGCACAAAGCACTTCAAATAGAAAGAGGGAAAAAGGGTAAAGACATAGGGGAAACAGTGAAAGACAACAAGAGAGAAAGAAAGAAACCCATTAATTAGGAGGACTGAAAGAAACAAGACATGAAAAAAGGGACTTACTTTGCAGTGGAACCGCTGTCTCTTGTCCACCTGTTTTGGACAGAATGCCATTAGAAAATCATCACACATTTACTGGCCATCAGATATATAAATACAGCCCATTAAGTCTTCCAAACACTGAGTAGAGTACTCACTTGCGACCCTGTGGGTCCAGGGAACAGAATATGACAGTGTTGACTGTGTAGTGTCTCCTGAAGAACAGCCTAGGGAAATACACAGAGACAGACAGCTGAAACAGAGTGTGTGTGTGTGTGTGTGTGTGTGTGTGTGTGTGTGTGTGTGTATGTATGGATTTGTGTTCATGTGTGAGTCCATGTGTGTCTGTGTGTGTGTGACCACTCACTTCCTCTGGTTGTCTGTGAGTGTGATGCCCTGTGCGGAGACCTTGAAGTGGACCACGGTGGATGTTGGCGGTGGGTCCATGGCGAGGGTCAGAGTGGTCGCCTTCTGGACTGCCTGGTGTCCCGTCAGTGACTCCAGCTCCACAGAGCCCAGGTACCACACATTACAGGCTACACAGTAACACACACACATGCACACAAATTAAAGGAATGAAAATTCAGAAAAAAATCAAAATGAAAATTCAGTCATTATCTTTTCTACATGTCTGTCAAAACGCGTCAAACTCCACCAAACACACCCCCATAATACCATCTCAGCCTTCTCTCAAACCATTGGAGGTAACTAGGCCTTCTTTTTCCAGTTCCAAAAAAAAACATAAAATGATCATCAGATTTCTCCAAACAGCTCATGCAACATAATAAAAGTGTTTTGTAGTCAAGCAATTGCACTGTGGGTCCAAAACTCCAATATTTACCTCATTAGCTCCTAGATTTTCCTCACTGACAGCTCTGGTGGAAGACTCTGAGCATGTGACCAGAGCATTATCAGGGGAAAATATCGGAGATAATGAGGTAAATATTGGACTTTTGAACCCGCAGTGCAATCGCTTGGCTACAAAACTCTTGGATTAAGTTGCACAAGGAGAGTTTGGAGAATTGTGTCATGCTTTTTTGGAACTGTAAAAGGATGGCTCTGTTAACTTCAATAGTTTTTTGGGAGAAGCCTGAGATGGAACTAACTTGTGTGTTTGGTGGTCCTATGAACTTCAATGGGGTTTCAACTGTTATGGAGGTGAATAGATCATGAGTGAATTTTCCTTTCGGGGTGAACTCTTCCTTTACGTTATACAACAAATTATTGTCTGGGTGTGCATCTCTCTAGGAACGATGTAGTACCTGCTCCCTGTTTGAGCAGCTCGGCTGCTGAGTTGGTGGCTGTCTGTGGAGATGAGTCAGTCAGTTCCTCCATGGGGTCTGGGAGCACACACACACAACCAAGAGACTTCACTGACTGACTTTATCTGAGAAACACACGTTTCTGAACACACACATTGCACACATGTAGAGTTGCATGCAAACTCAGGCACATATACAGTAGATACACACATACACAAATAAATGTAAGGCTGAGTACTGCTGAAAATGTTTTGTACCAATTCAAATTTGATTCCAGTTGGAAACATTTATTTTCAATCAGTCTTTGTCAAAAGCACGTTTCACTATGCAGCAGAGAATTGTTTGTCACATTTTAACATCTCATCTGCTTTTTAAATAGAATCAGACCATGCTAAATTGATTTCATTTGCACAACAAGAAAACTTAAGTTCTCATTGTTAAAATTCAACATTTTTAAGATTTCTGTCTTAAGCCTTAAAATTGATACTGTGATAGTGATAACAAACATTGATATGGTAACAATACGTATTGTTTTTTTGACACCCTGCCCTACACAGCCATTGACTCATACATGAAAACACACACACACACACACACACACACACACACACACTCTACCTCTGTCAGGTAGGATGAGTTTACAGGGCAACGCCAGAGGGGTGATGGAATGCTGACACACCAGGGCAGTGAGACTTCCTGTCAGGAGCGGGAAACAGGAAAAATAAATTAATGAACATTTTACAAACATAACCACTAATCAGACAGAAAAAAAGACAGAAAAAGAGTAAGAGTGAAGAGTAATGGAGCTAGCTGCACCTCACAGTACTGACCAGTAGAGGGCGGCACAGGAAATTCATCAAACCTTAGGCAACTGCCTATTTGGGTCCAACCCGGGAGAACTATTAGAAGATGAATTTGAGGAAGCAAACAACTCACTGGGCTGACTTACAGTGGTTAAATTTAGGTCAATTCAATTCTGTTGCTTTGATGTTTGAAAAAAAAACAAAAAACCTCAGCTCGTCCCAGCAAGAGAAACTCTAGTCCAAGCACTAGTCCCACAGTAGCAGAACTTATTAGAACTGAATTAACTTAAAGAAATTAATGTTTTGTCACCATTGTCATGACCTTATGCAAAGTATTGACGTAAAAGACTATCTGGCCCCTCAGTACAACTATCCAGGGTCAGATGGAAGTCCTGCACAATCATGTCTGTCTGCCAGAGTGTGATGTATAATGCTCAGACTGATAAGAGCAAATTGGAGGTCATAGGACAAACTGAATGACAGCCATCCTCACCAAAGTATGGCTCGTTGGGACAGCCCTTGAGTCGCACTCCTTTCTGCGTGCACTCAATCAGGAAGTGCCTCACCAGCTCATTGGACAGGTCTCCCACTGCAGAGACAGCAAGGGACAGAATATGAGCAGTTTGTTTACTTCAATATACCTGATCAAATTTCAGGTATATTTACATATGTTCTTGAACTTGTAGATGGAAAAGAAACTTTTTGGAACGTTGAAACACATGTAAATAAACCTCTTACAGCTTCAAAATAAATGTAAAGCTTGTGTGCCGTGTGCGTTTGTTTTGAAGAGCAAGAATAAGGATAAGAGCCGATAACATTCCTTGATAACAGCAAATATGCATTCCTAAAACTATGTGAAGTTGCAACTACGCAGTTAGAATAGTAGAACTAGAATAAAGTTGTGTATTACTTGTAAAGACGGTTCCAGTTTTGTGCTGTAAAGCTTGTGCTTAGTTATGATACTAGAGACAATTTCTACAACCTAAAATCAAATCCAGGCAATATATTCAAATTTGTCAACTCCTCTCCATCTTCTACCTACCCTTCTTACTCTGTTGCAGGACAGAAGGAGGGGGAGTGGCCACCTTCATAGCCAATCCGTACGCCCCGCGGAATGAATGACTGTCTCTGACAATGAAAGAGCCCGGCTCTTTGTCCTTTAGGACTGCAATGGCTGTAGGTCAACAGAGGCAGGGGAAAAAAAAGATTAGCTAAAGTTAGAATCGTCACATTTCATACTGTATATGGAGGGAACCTGTGCACAAGGGCATGTTATCTGCTTGGCAGCGGCTGCGAGGCTCTCCTGTCCAAGACCAATATTTACCTTGGTCTCTGGAGATGTCTGGCTTGTACCAGAACTTGGAAGTGTCCTGAACAAACTTCACAGTGTCCTGCTTACTGCCCAAGTCTGCAAGACACAGATAAAAAACTTCTCTATTAGACCTCAATCTGGCTCTGGCCCAGATATGACATAGCAGTACAGCAGAAATAGAGAAAGAGCGAGTGAAAGAGATTGCTCGAGAGAGAGAGAGATATAACAAAATGAATCTATAAATGCCGCAGAGAGGGAAGGATACCTTGACCATAAACTATTTGGCAGAGTAGCATACCTGCTCCAGGCGATGGGGCCCCACTGAGTCCTCTCAGGGGGTCAGGGGTCATGGAGGAGGAGAAGGGGATGCTGAGGCTGCTGCCACTGTGAGGGCTGGAGAACCCACTGAGGGAAGGGGAGCGGGAGCCGAGCTCTCCCCCCTCGCCGCCTCTCCTCTTCTCAGGCAGCAGGGGAGGCAGGCCCCCGTCTCCCAGGCCCAGCCCCAGGCCCAGACCCCCGAGGCCCTCCACCGCCTCCAACAGGCTGTGCTCCAGGCCTCCGTTCCCCAACAGCAACGAGGACAAGTCCGAGTCGTCTGTCTCCCTACGGAGCCCCGGACCCCCCAGGCCTTTCAGAGCCCCCCGAGGGGAACTGTGGGCATTGGGGGTGCTGAGGGAGAGAGGAGGTGAGGGCTGGGGGTGAAAGGGAGAGTTCAGGGAGTTTGGAGTCCTGTCTTGCCACACTGGAGGTGGGGTTGAGCTGCAGAGGAGATAGAGTGAGAGTGAGAGGTAGAAATGAGGGATCATGGCATATAGGCTTTATTTATTTCTAATCAATATGTCATTTCAAAGCTTAAAACAAGATAAAAGAAAACACTGAAACCCCAGACAGTATGTAGTCACCTACTTGCCTCCTTTTAAAGCTTGTATCGTGCCGTATGCGTTTGTTTTGAAGAGCATGAATAAGGATAAGAGCCGATAACATTCCTTGATAACAGCAAATATGCATTCCTAAAACTATGTGAAGTTGAAACTACGCAGTTAGAATAGTAGAACTAGAATAATGTTGTGTATTACTTGTAAAGACAGTTCCAGTTTTGTGCCGTAAAGCAGTATAACAGATTTCCTGCAAAATCCAACCTAATGGCGCACAATGTAAAATGCGGTGCAGAAGATAGTAGAGGCTTTGTTTATGGTAATTATACTAATGTCTCAAAATGAATGCGGCAATGATTTATTGATGTAAAAATGCAATAGGTAGCACCTATGAGAGGAGACTTCCCACCAGATATACAGCCACATACTATTGTTTATGCACTGGCAGTGAAGAGTCAGACCCAGGTGTGTATATGTGTGTGTGTGAGAGTGTGTGTGTGTGTGTGCTTTACTGTACCTGTCTGTGTGTGGGAGGGGGCTGCCTGAAGACACAGAGCGCACAGAGCCAAAGATCCTCTGGCAGGAAGCAGGAGTGACGGACACGTCTGACCTGAACAGCTCTCCCTCTGCAGAGCCACCGGCATGGTTCATACTGTCCAGGAAACTCCGGGAATCTGCCAAAAAAATTAAAAAAAACTTGAAGAATGACAGTGCAATCCCCGTTAAGCACGCAGGTGGCTACATATAGTCCTTGTGTAAAAACTCTCTGTTACATGATCGATATATACCAATCAGTATGCTGTACAAAATACTGAATTTGAAAATGTCTCAGAAAGTAAATTTTCTTCAATCTCATTACACTGAAAATTCCCAGGATGTTACACTGTCTAGTTAACTACTACTAACTCATTTGCTTTCTCTGGGACCTTACTTTCTTTGGATTGCAGAACCGTGAATTTATCACTTGCAAAGAAGGCAATGAATACTTTGCTTTTGAAAAATATTAACTGGAAAATAGAAGAAACACACCTTTCATGTGTGACACAAGTGGAGGAATTTTGTTTAACCTTTATTTATCAAGGGATGATTGACTGAGATGGTCTTTTTCAGCAACACCCTTTTTCACACACACACAGTCTCACACATTCACACCTGGGAGCCGCCCAGTACGACCCCAGTCTTTCTCTATTTGCCACAAGCAGAGATTCAAAATGGCAAAATGGCTTCCGATCACAAGCCCACTTCTTTAACCGCCAGGCTACCACTTCGCAATCAATCAACCAATCACAGAAAACATCAAAAACATGACATTAGACACATCAATGAGCATCAGTATGGTTTCAATGTACAGTATATAGTGAAATTTCCCCGTAGTGTGATGTCGCATTTCCCATACATGCCTGTGGTTGTACTGTTGTTATGTTAGAGTGAGATGTGAGAGTGGAGGAAAATCTCAGTCACTCATTTCACCACTCTGCATCATTCACTTCTACTAATACTGTGTAATAATGTGTAATTGCAAAGGAATCAAAGTGACATTTCCTGTTACTGTTATCAGATGTGTTCCCTTCATCAAAGCAATAACGCACATTAGTCTACACTGAAGTGTATTACCATAACACTGCTAGACTGTACTGAATGTTTGAGTGGGACAGTGAGTGAGAGAGTAAGATTGAAAAGAGAGAGAAAGAGAAAGAGAGAGAGAGAGAGAAAGAGAAAGAAAGAGAGAGAGAGAAAGAGACAGAGAGAGAGAAGAGAGAAGGAGGGTGTGTGTGTGTGTGTGTGTGTGTGTGTGTGGGGGGGGGGGGTATACCAAACATCCTAACATGACATTCTGACATACTGACAACACAGTGTGTCATTCAGCAAACACGAGGGCAGGCCTCCTCAGGCCAGAAACAGGCCTGTGAAGTATGATGAGTCATTGTGAAAAGATTCAGTCATTATAAAGACCTCCTTGTTCTGCCTGCGCCCCCCCGCCCCCCCACTCCCCACCCCTCCTCCTCCCCTCCTCTCTTCCCCTCCTTTCCTCCATTCACTAAAGCTGGAGATGAAGGAATTTGGACTTGACCTCGACTCTGTGCCAGTAGTAGACGAGCTACATCATCTCAAGTAAATTATATAATTACACACGGGCTGGTGGATGAATGAATACACACGCATGAATGTATGCGCACTCACACACACACACACACACACACACACACGCACACACCTACACACACACACACACACACACACACACACACACACACACACACACACACACACATTTTTGTACTTAGATATGATGCCCCCAGAGGAAAAGGTTTCCCTCATGAGTTGCCATGGTGCCTACATTATGGGGTATCAAATATCCACAAGTGTGAACTTACTGGCAGCTGGTGCAGCTCTGCTCCGAGTATGACTGACTTACAGTAAACACGATACTGTACTGATTATCAGCTCTGTATGTGTCTGTCTGTCTCTCTGTCTGTCTGTCTGTCTGTCTGTCTGTCTGTCTGTCTCTCTGCCTGTCTCTCTGTCTGTCTCTCTGTCTCTGTCTGTCTGTCTGTCTCTCTGCCTGTCTGTCTGTCTGTCTGTCTGTCTGTCTCTCTGCCTGTCTGTCTGTCTGTCTGTCTGTCTGTCTGTCTGTCTCTCTGCCTGTCTGTCTGCCTGTCTGTCTGTCTGTCTGTCTGTCTGTCTGTCTGTCTGTCTGTCTGTCTCTCTGCCTGTCTGTCTGTCTGTCTGTCTGTCTGTCTGTCTGTCTGTCTCTCTGCCTGTCTGTCTGTCTCTCTGCCTGTCTGTCTGTCTGTCTGTCTGTCTCTCTGCCTGTCTGTCTGTCTGTCTCTCTGCCTGTCTGTCTGTCTGTCTGTCTGTCTCTCTGCCTGTCTGTCTGTCTGTCTGTCTGTCTGTCTGTCTCTCTGCCTGTCTGTCTCTCTGTCTGTCTGTCTGTCTGTCTCTCTGCCTGTCTGTCTCTCTGTCTGTCTGTCTGTCTGTCTGTCTGTCTGTCTCTCTGCCTGTCTGTCTCTCTGTCTGTCTGTCTGTCTGTCTGTCTCTCTGTCTGTCTGTCTGTCTAACCCTAACCCTTTGTTGTCCCCACACTGATCTGTCGAAATCAAAGCTAGTCCACACTCAACTTGAACTCTTAGGGGTTAAAGGTCAAGAGCCAAGAGGAGGTTATGTCACAGTCTGCCTCTTATTAGACATAAACCTCACTATCACTTAAAGTGCACACGCATGCATGCACACGCACACGCACACACACTCACTTCACAAACAGTCAAAAAGGAAAGTCTCATCTAATTCATGGCTTGTTGTTGTTGCCTGATGGAAACAAAACACAAACACAAACCCCAAGGGGAACGCACATAGGACAGCAGGATTCCTCAAACTTTCCCACAGTCACTGTCTCTCTCTCTCAGGAGCCAAGCTCCATTTCCCTGGTGGTGGTGATGATCCCTCTCTGTTCCCATGGCTAATTCCCCTCTCGGTGGTTTGTCACATCTGCCGCACCACCGCTCATCCCGGCTCGTCCAATAATTACAGACGGAACAGTGTCAACGCCAACTGACCTTGCTCCTGACCTCCACCCCCCGCCACACACACACCTCAGACCAGACGCTCCTCCGTAAGGCTCCCTGGCTGTTTTTACCCCCGTACACGTCTTTCAGCCGCCCCCTGTATCCATGCTACACAGTATCCATAGCTACTCACTTTCAGCTATAGCCATGCATAAAGAACCCCACAGAGAGAGAAGAGAGAGAGAGAGAGAGAGAGAGAGAGAGAGAGAGAGAGAGAGAGAGAGAAAGCTGTAGAGTGGGGTCATGAAAACTTCACAGAAGCACCCATATAAACACTCTCACAAACGCATAAGGACACTTATGCACAAACACTCATACACACAGCAATAAGTACACTCATACAGACACAAATGCACATGTACATGCACACACACGTACACACACACACACACACACATGACAAACCTTGCCATCCATGCTAATGTGAAGTATGCTGAACCTTTGGAGTGTTTTTTTATGCTCTGAAACTTTGGAGTGTTTTTTTGCTTTAGTTTTCTCTACAGTGTTTTTCTGTCCATTGTTTCCCCCCTATGGAGCCACTCACTGGTGCCTGGCTGCGAGTGAGCACAAAGCCTCTTCAGTCTGGGTAGAACCGAGCAGAACCACTTCCAGATGGCACGGACCCATGTGGGCACGACTGCCAACCTCCACCAGCCAATCCTCCGCCCCCCCACCCTTCTCAACACACACACTTTCCTGATCACAGAGAGTTATGGTTATGGGGCTTAGACTAAAAATGTGTGCATGCCGTCATGCTTGGTACGGAGAGAAAGGTTATCCCATTAATCAATAAAACCGTGCTGGAATCATCCGGAGTTAATATTTCCCTTGATATTTCCCACTTCAAACCACACTGGCAATTGCATAAGCAGGATGGAATGAAGGCCTGAGCTGGCGTATGGAGAAAGAAAAGGCAAGGAGAGAAAAGCAGAAAGAAGAAATACAGAGAAAGATGGAAAACATACAGCCGTCACATGTGCAACGCAGCAGAAAAGCTCCTTTGTTATATCTGACAAAGACACACTTCTCTCTTTTTTTCCATCCTCTCACGCATACAAACATTTACTCGCTAAGCAGCATCATAGCACATAGAAGGGTGAGCCTACACACACAAACACACACAAAGGCACGTTGATGCACATATTGCATACTTGACGGTTTCACAGACTCCCTGCTGACCACAGGAATTTGTATGAAAGTGCTTGCTCTCCCCCTACACACACACACACACACACACACACACACAGACTGTGGCTGACAGGTCTTAAGGTCTATGATATGTTACAGCTGTTCACAGCGATCACAGGCTGTAGTTTCTCAGGGAGATGAAGAGAAAGAAGGGGCAAAAGAGCAAGCTCAAGTAGTGAGGGGAGCAAAATGAAGAAGAAGACACCTGCTATCATCCAGAGGCCCGATATCTCAGCTGGGAGTGCATCAAACTTTAAAAGGTCCCATATTATTCAGTATTAATGATTTTGTTTTCAAATATACCTTGGCTCAGGATAAGAATAATGATCTTTATTATGTTTTGCAAATACATGTAGTTTAGTTAAATGGGTATTTATTGAATGAATTTGAAGAGTAAGTCCTCACTGGCAGAACAGTCACAATACTGGACCCTGATTGGCTGACAGTACCAGGTCCCTGAATTCAAATGAGGTAAACCTGCTAAGTGGAGGCAGTCCAGCAGTCCGGCAGTTTCAGCAGTCCGGCAGTTTCCAGTTCAAATGCTGGCCTGATTGGAAAGATTTAAGCAATTGTTTAATGAGGTGAGCCAATAAAGATCAAGTCCAGTTGTGATGTGTTGACTGGACTTAGTCCCATACTGCCTGGAAAAAATGCTAGAAAATTTGGATCCCGATAATTGGGCCCCTTTACTATGAGGGATCACAGAAAACAATCAGGGTCCAAGTCCCTGTTTGGGTGAATGCGAAGCGTTCACTGCAAGGAAACGTACTCCTTCTCCCAGGCAGAGGCTGGGAACTGCATCAGAATGTGATCAATTGTCTAGCGCTCCCCTCCCTATATCAGTAATAATCAATCAACCTGGAACCCTGCTGTGCCTTCTCACCCCCTCCTATTCAGGACCTCTGAGTGGCTGCGCAGAGCATTTTCCCCTAGAGAGGACAAACTAGTAGGCTGTCGTCTTTAAATCAACTTCCCCTGTCCTTTCTGGGTCCTGTTTGGACAGACAGCTTTATCAACTCAGAGGAGTGTCAGAGGAGAGGCAGAGTTACGAGCCAGCTGAAGAGGGAGTGAACAATAACGCCACTACAAACAAGTGGAAAGGGAGGGGAAAGGGAAGGAGAGAAACAGGGTGAAGGGTAAGGATAGAGAAATAGAGCGGTGTTTATAGAAAGGGACAGGCTGTTGTCATCACAGAGGTGTTTATTGGTGTCTGGAGTATTCCTCTACTAACTTGATGTCTTTATAAATTGCACTTGGAGCCAGGACTGTGGTTTCACTCACAGCGATATTTTACTGGTGGTACACCAACAACAAAAACAATATGCGATTTAATTCATTCATGGCACGGTCTTGCACAGTGTTTTGTTCTGTGATTCTTTCGATTTTCCTTACTTTAGGCATTGAATTCACTTGCTGAAAAAGGAGAACCATTGTTTTTTTTGTTTTTTGTTTTTTTTTACAATGGATTCAGGGAGTCTGTGAACTGCAAAATTTGTCTCAGACATTCGATCCTGTTGGCTGAAGTGATTCTTGAGCCTCTACCCATCTGGAGTAGTAATCAGTGATTGCAAGGTGGTGTTCTCCTGATGGGTCCACACATGTCTATGAGACATGTGTGAATTTGCCTTTGCTTTGCTGGTAGCTTTGTTCTCTAGGGTTAGGGTTAGGGTTAAGGTCTTGTTGTGATGGAAAGTTATTGACACACATAACAAGATATTTCTGCATCTCTATCTGTTCCGGGCCACCATGTTCTCAGTCTTGGTTTTGTTTTCACTACCCTTTCATGAGCTAACAGCAAATTCTGCTTCTGTGCAGACTTTTTGTGCAATATTGTGATATTGTGTGGGCCTTTTAATACTGTCCAACGTAGGAAAGCAGTTGTGATGCAATCGTAATTCACTCCCATCGAATTGGAGTGCATTGGACCAAAAAGGAAAAAGGGAAACAAAGACTTTCTTAGTCAAAGGATCAATCAACAAGTGAATTCCACATTAGCTGGAGTCAGTGGGTCATCTTCGAATTCACTCCAATCCCCATTTTTTATGCATTTCCTAAGATTGGCTAGAGTTGGGTTTTTGGATGATATGTCCTCTAGCTCTTTCAGAATGAAAGCACATGGTACAGCAGGTGTGACTACAAAGTAGATGTGATATTCCTTAATACATGAAGGTCCTGTCAGGTTGATAACGAGCCATGATGATGAACCGGCTGCATTCTACGGCTCTGGTTTGTGTACAACCTTAAATCTGTAAGGCTGCAATTTCAATGCCCTCCTTTCAATTGTTGCTGGTGGGTTTGACTTTGAAGAGTAGATTGTTTCAAGCAGTTTGTGGTCTGTGACCATCACAAAGTCTTTGCTAGAAACACATGAATCTTCTTGCACGGCCACACAGTGGTAAGCACCTCGCTCTCCATTTGAGTGTAACGTCGCTCTATATCAGACAAGTGTCTGGCATAATACACTAGTTGTGTGTCCCATCTACTTACTTTTGGCTCATGATTGCTTCTAGCCCTACCGGACTAGCAATGGCAATTATATGAGTCTCTTGCATCTTGTCACTGCATGTGAGCTGGCTAACTGTCTCTTTTGCACTACTACTAATTTCCACATGACAATTTGCAGGCTGTCTTTGTGAGTCTCTTAGTGGCTCAGCTGTAGCAGCTAGATTGGGAATGAATCTGACACCATATTGACTACTCCCAAGAAGCCCTCAGCAGCACTTGTGCAGCATGTTTTCTCTACTGCCTCAACCTTTGACTTTGCTGCTTTAATGCCATTCTTAGACAGAAGATGACCCACTGACTCCAGCTCATGTGGAATTCACTTGTTGATTGATCCTTTGACGAAGCAAGTCTTTGTTTCCCTCTTTCCTTTTTGGTCCAATGCACCCTTGACTTGCTTTCTATCCACTGCGCTGATTGTCAACATTTTCCATTCTTGATGCTTGTTGATCTGCTGCCACCTTTGCCCTTAAAATTTCCTGGAGTCTTGTGAAAGTGAACTCTTCCTCACACAGCAGACATCTGCGCAGTATGTCGGAATGGCTGTTTTCTCCAAACTTGCTCGGTGCAGCTTAAATCAATCTGCTCACAATACTGTCCACAGATTCTCCTTGTTCTAAACACATGTCTCTTGTAGGGGATATTTTTCTGTGGCGTGCATTCAGCTTGTTCAGTGTTATTTCATAGACCTCATCCTTTCCTGCTTCATCAAATGTGGGAAATACATGCTGAACTTCCAAACCGACTAAGTGCAACAATAAAGCTCTATTCTATATGAAATTATTGTGAAACTTTGAAACTACTAATTTAGTTGTGGCTTACTTGTGGTACATCTGGAACAAAAACAATATCTGTTTACTTCTAACCCTGGAGGTGATGTTACACTACAGTGTCCATCTCAATTTTCTGTGTGCATGACATCTCTGTGGTTTTCATGTATGAAGAGATGTGAATTGGGATATGGAGTCAATTATTGAGAAGGGTACTTACGACCCAGGGCCCTTGCTTTTGTGTGGAGTGTGTGTGTGTGTGTGTATTCTGCTAATCATAAAAGATGCCATAAAGATAAATGGTGGAAACATCCGCAGCAACAAGCGTCCCTAACAAAGCAATAACCATCAAAGACTGTTCAGTTCAATCCAGGTCACTAGAGAGAAGGGAAAAACGGCCTCCCTTGGTTAACCACCAATACAGTAGTGTTCCATGACTCCATGATGGAGGCCAAAATAGTCTTTTAACAGGATGAGATCATGAGCACAGCAATGGAACAAACCATCTCACCGTCCCACCAAGAGGGAGAGATGTCAAGGGCACTACAGATGCTGCTGTCCAAAACATTACAACCAGATTAATCAAAGAAACAAGACCCTGATGAAGGCCACAAGCTGAAACGCGTTGGTCTAACAATAAAGTTGTTCTATATACTACAAGTGTTGCTGGAGTTTTGACCTTTTTAGACCTTTTTCCCTTCTCCATGTACCTTGGAAGTAGGTGAAGTTGTGCCAGAAACCCCTACTCTAATCAAAGAAACAACAACGATAATGGAGTAGTTTATCCTTTTCCACAAAAACTGAGGGAGTGGGGAGGAGGGTTAGGAAAAGAGAAAGGCATCTGACACACAACCACGCAAGAAAAATTCCAGAAGCCGTCTGCAAATACCAGAGGCCTGGAGGAGAGAGGGAAGTGTTTCTGTGCATGTATGCACTCCTTCAAATTCTCAGGAGGGAGAGAGGGGGAGATAGCACTATATAAACAAGAGAAAGAATGAGCGAAAAATAGAGTGGAAAAACGCCTGGTGAGAGAATGAGTGAAAAGAAAAAAATAAACAAGGAGGAATGAGACTAAAGGAAAGAATGCATGCGGGGATGAAGCAGAAAAGGAGAGAAAAGTGCTTAAGTTTACAGCGTGCTCAAAGCACTGAGATAACATGAGAGATGGAGCTTTCAGTGCTGAGCATTGGCAGTATGTAGTCATAGACACACACACACACACACACACACACACACAAACACAAAACAAACATACACTGATGCACGTGAACAGAATTTCACTAACTCATAACACATACGTGTGCATGCACATACGTACCGAGAGAAGCAGTCATGATGATGACACTCTCACAGAAGTATCCCGCACTTTGCCGGTCTGTCTGCTAACCAGATTAAACTTTATCCCAAAGTCTCAGGCTCTTTCCTCAACTCTCCCTCACCTTCCTCTTTCACTCTCTCTTTCTCTCTCTAGCAAAGCTGGTCCTCTCTGGGGGCCGAGACGGTCCGCCTCCCGGCACAAATGAAAGACTCCCTATTACCAGAGAAATGTCTGCTTTCTCCCACTAACCCTCTCCCTCTCTCTCTCTCTCTCTCTCTCTCAGTCTCTTCTTCTCTCTGTCTGCTAAAAAGCAATCTGAGCCCTGACTCAACTGCTGGCTGAATGAAGCTTTTCAGGCGCTGGAACAGAGAGTCGCCATGTCCAATTCCTTTCGTCCCCAGATGGAAAAATAGTTCCCCGTTTGTTCCTGGCTTGTTGTGACACTGCTTGAGTCCGAATTGTATGGAGGGAGGGACAGAGGGAGGGAGAAAGGGGAGGAAGAAAAGGGGAGGTAGAGAATTCCCCCCCCAAGCCTTGTCTACGTAAGCCCCCTCCTCTTCCTCTCACTGACCACTGAGCATTGTTTCTGCTGGGCCACTGCAACCGCTTTGCCCCAATCAAAATGGATTCCGGGGGGTCAGAGGTTACATGTGCCCTTTTATGGCCAGAGAGGGGGTTGAACTAGGGTTTCTATGGCCTCTCTGTCAGGGCATGTGTCTCCACTCCCACCATCTGCTCATCACACACACACATACACACACAAACATAGAGACAAAGGCATGCAGACACAAACTGACCATGTCTCCTGCCATGTGTCTGATCTTAGCACATCATAAATTACACCATAAAGCTCTCGATTTAATTATGTAGAGTTCACTTTTGTTTCAATGGGAGCATGTGGCACTTGCCTTATCTTAACCTCTGTGTCAGAGGAAATGAGTTGGAATGAACATAGGCTCTGTCCATCTGTTCAGTTCATTTATGAGTTGAACTGTTAACCACAGTAATTGCAGGTCATTAGAAATGGAGCATTACTATAACAATCTCTCTGTACAGCTTCTGTTTAAGATCAACAATGACATTTGAAATCTATGAGGTCATCTCTCCTCTCTCATTTATTATGGACACCCAACCATCTGAAGGAGGGAAGAGGGTTCCCCCAGCCTCCTCCCCTGGACTTTCTCCTGCCCTTTAACCCCTGAGGGTTAAAAATGTTTTGCAGAGCGAACCATCTGCCCCAAAGTTCAGCTCAAAACATCTAGATTCCTTTGGCTGAGACCCTCTTCCGCTGGATGGGAACGTCTGCATTGCTGTTTGTTTTGATTCAGCCACAAGTACACAAAGGAAATGTCATTACATAACATTTTAGTGCAGAGCTATTCAGACGCGAGGAAATGAAAATACACAACAGGAGAGATCATCGGGAGACAGTGATAGGAGAGTTCATCTTTGGGTTGATGCAATACAAAAGTAAGATGTGTGGCATGACATTTGTTTTGTTTGGTGCATAGGGCATATGTGTTTCTGTAAATGACACTGCAAATGACATTACCACAGCAAATTGCTGCAACCATCTGCTCAGCCCTATGGCACAAACTCACACCAACAAATAAGACATTCCAGGCTCCCATAATGCTCCATCCACAGCCCCCACCTCAACCCAGTGTAATTGCCCTGGTGAAAGCATGGTGGGAACTAGTGCTGGAGGGGTCAGCAAGGGTGCTCTGTTGTTGTTTTGGAGCCATCTGCTGTTAATCACTCCCCACATTACAGTAGCCCCAGGTCAATGTCTGATTATGATAATGACCGTATACATAAAATAAGTGGGGGATTTAACTGTTATGTCCTGACATAGCATGGCTGTTTCCCAGACTATCGTCTGCCTTTAACATGGCAAACAGGAAACTCTTGTCTGCCCCCAAAAATGGGAATGAGAGAAAGACATTCTGTGCCCTTTGTTCATTCTTCTGTCCATCCAGCGGAGAGAGAAGAATCAGGTGTTGTTTTTCTATATACGGGTAACAGCTACTCTTTCATCAGCTCCCTCTCCATCCTGTTGCCTCACTGTTCTGAAAAACATATTTACAATAAACAGGCAGATCTGCCCTTTAAAGGATGTGCTGCTCTGTCTCCAATACAGAGCAAAATGCCATCATAAATATGACTTGGGTTTTGTGATCTATTATTATGTTCAATAAATGGTTGTGAATATGCTAAGGTCATAAGATTATCTGATTATCTGCAACAGGCTTTGGGTTTGGTGGTCAGACCAGACATTGTGGACTGGTGCTTGAGCTAAAGAGGTTTGTGGTCAGACTTTATTCAATAGCTGTGGGTCAATATTAATCACATCATCACATCATATGCAGCTAGGTTTCCTGACTGTGCTACACTCCACTCCAGCCTAGAATCCAATTTGCCACACATGTTTGACACTCAGTTAGCTAGAAAGCACAAAAAGTTCAGAACTAACATGGGAATATGGCAACTAACCACTAATACTATATATAGGAATCAACCATTAAAAGTCACTTTTAAAGTCACTGCAATAAATTCTTTGCACAGATGTGTGGTGCATGTCTCATTAGGCCCTGGTCCCTCCGGATGTCCCACCAACAAAAGCCCCTCCCCTCTCCTCCTGTCCCTCCCAGAGCAGGAAGTGAGTGGACATCCTGCCAGCAGTGGCCTCTTCCTCTTTTACCGTCAACTATTATTAGCGGACATCCAGTATCAGCTGTCCTTGGTCTACTGGGACATATAGGGGTCCATTAGTATTGTTTTTTTATTTCCCCAGTTGATATTCTACTCAATATTATGTCATATATAATTTGAAACCTAAAAATAAGATAAATGAAAACACTAAAATACCAAACAATATGAAGCCGGCTATCTGTCTACCTCTAATCAGCCCCTATGAGATGACCCGCCAGATAGACAGCCATGCCCTCATATACAGCATTGGCAACAGACCTCAGGTGCGTGTATGTGTGTGTGCGTGTGTGTGTGTGTGTGCGTGTATGTGTGTGTGCGTGTGTGTGTGTGTGTGTGTGTGTGTGTGTGTGTGTTTTCTGCACTGTATATGCCAGGAGAACATTCCAGCCTGCTATTGAACCCTGTCCAGCAGCAATCAGAGCTTGAGTGTTTTGTTTGGGTTAAGACTTCAGTCCTCCCACCAATCAGGCTGAGACACAGCACTACTCATAAAATACATTGATACACACACACACACACACACACACACACACATACACACACTGTGAAAGTGTACCTTGTGCTGTCCAGTTGGTCTCCCACTGCCCCCCGGGCCTTGGCTGAGAGAACTCGGAGAAACTTTTCACTGGGAAGAGAAGGAAGAGCTGATAAGATTCCAAATACTGACACACCCACACCCAAAAGTCTGTACTTTGACACTATCTCTTACCATAGGGTGTTGGAGGAGATACTGGGAAGGCAGGAGTAGGCGGGACAATGTCACAGCTATCCGTTAGAGGGCTCTGTCCCCTGTAGTCCACACTGTCGGTTTTGTAGGGAGTCCCACGCTTTAAAAAAAAAAAAAGAGCAATGGAAAGAAAAAATTAAGAGGAAAAATAAAAATACAAGAGCATCATTTATGACTACGGTCTTATGAGGTGATAGAGCCCCCCCACCCCCACCCCACACACACACACACACACACACACACACACACACACACAAAGCAGACATCAGTCTTGTGATCTGTGTGGCTACAGCCTGTGTTTTGGCATAAACAGTCAGGCCATTCATGCCACCCAGCCGTGAGAATGAGCGCAAGAGCAGAAATCTCAACTATTCCAAAAAAAAGAAACAGCCTGTGATCTACATGTACCCACATACTGATGCAGAAACAGTTACACAAGCAGGAGCTCAACAGAAATCCTTCTCTGTAACAGATTTTAAAGTGATATTGTATGTTACTAATTTTTTTCCTGTTGTTCACTGTATTATAGACTATACTTTTTGGGAGTTTGGCCCATTATTGGTCACCTTAATAGGTGATGGGAGGATTGGCACAAAAATTCTAGTAGATAGCTCTGTCCGGTGCGTATGCTAACACTTTAGCATACAATATGATTTGTAATCTTAGGCGACTAGCATTATATTATTATTATTAAGTACGAAGATAAACCTTTTAGTAATCCAAAGTAGGTACTGATTCATAACTTCTAAAAATAAAATCTGAATCATCAATAGCGATGTCCATTCTGAATCAACTTTAGCTGTCTGGCTAACTTTTCTCACTTGCTTAACACCAAAATAGCCCGCTAATTACGGTGTAACTAATTTGTAATTATGGGATACTAATAAAATAACAATGCTGTAGTTACAGGGTAACAAAACAAGAAGTCCAGGAATTAAGTGGTAATATTTTTTTAATTATGAGAGATTGATAAGGTAGTTATGGTGTAACTATTTTTGTAATTACTGCAAATTTAAAAAATAATTACAGGGTACAATAACGTAAGTAGGGGGGACAAAACAAATGTTATCAGTGCTTGTTCCCTGTAGTTATGGAGTAAGTATTTAGACCCTATATTGTTTTATAAAAGGATTATGAAGGTTTTTATTTTACATTTTATATTATAAAATTGACATATTTGATATTTCATCTCAACATACTGTATATTACATTCAATAAAGCTCTTGTATGTTCAATTAAGTCTGTCACTGTGTGTTGAAGTGCCATATTTTTTGTATATGCTACATTGTTACAGAAATGTCGCAATCATGTGACTTTCTACTAAACTGTATTTAATGTGGGGCATGTGTTTCTGTTTGTTTGTTGTTGTTTTTTTACAGAAAACAAGTGGTACATTAAAAGCAAAATGGACTCTCAGTGAAAAAACAGCCACCTTTAGAATAAATATTGATTATATTGTTAGTAATAGAGGTATAGAAAATGTTAATGGCCAACATATATTTACTAATTCCATTACACTTTCACTGCTTTAGGCTACAGGTTACCCATAACTGTAGGAATAAAGGTTTGTTTTGAAGAAATGCACAAAGACACTATAACAGTGTGCAAATAAATGTATTCAAATAAAATGATTCAGTTGTTCAATTGTGTAAAGTGGATAGGAAGATGACAGAAGTTCAGAAGTGGACTGCAGGTGAGAGGGAGGTCAAGCAGGACTTTGGCTCATCTCCTTCTGTTTGGAGTGGCGTCTCTGCTGTTGCAGCCATGTTGTCAGCAGATTTCTTGTTCTTCCTCCGGAATATGCGAGATAGCCAGGAAAAGAAGCCACGCTTCTTCTTCTTTGGTTTTGTCGACAGGCTGTCTTTGGCACTGGAACTGTGAGGTCCTGTAGGTTTGACCAGTCGGACAGGTGGAAGTGTCTTTTCCAGGGTCAGACAGGACAGATCCTTGGTGTCCTTTACAGTTTCAACCACAAGGCTTGGTGGAGCTTTGACCTCAACCTGGATGGCTGGAGCGTGGGACTCCTGAAGCAGGTTGGTTGATCCTTCCTCAAGCTGGTGAATCAGGGTGTATTCAGCAAGAGAGACGGGGAGAACCTCCTCTGAGGAGGAGATATTGTCACATCCAGATGAGAGGACAGGGACTTTTGTTCCCTCACAACATTCAGGTTGATGCAGGACGGTGACAGAGCTTTCAGCAGCGGCCTCAATCTGTGAACAAGAGTTGACCGTTTCCGTCTTGATGATAAAAGGACATTGTTCTTCCTCCTTCTCCAAGTCCTGGAGGAACAGCATCAGTTTGGAATCAGCTTTGACGATTGGCTCCCATTCATCAAGATGATATTGTGTAGGGGAATGGTGTGCAGCGCAGGCAGCCATAAATGTAGAACTCACTGATGAGGAAGCATAGATGTGCTTTTCATCAAGTTCCTCCTCCTCCAGGAGAACTGAGAGGAACTGCATCAGGTGAGAATCAGTGCTGCTGACAACAGGTTCCCATTTGGTCCAGAGTCAGCCCATGCTGTGGGGAGCAGTCAACTACAAATCTAGAGAGATATGATGAAGCGTAGAGGAGCTCCTCACCAAATCCCTCCTTCTTTGAGTCAAAGTGGGATTTGACCAGTGGCTCCCACTCATCCAGGCAGCTCAGAGTGGATCCACAGGGTGAGCAGCAGTCAGCCACAAATCCAGATGTGTCATGTGGGGGAGCAAAGAGGTATCTCTTTCCAACTGTCTCCAGGTGGTAGTCATCGTCAAAACCATTGGGGGAGCGCTGAAGCAGCCTCAATCTCTCAATGATTTTGAAGTCATCAGTCATTTGAGCCTCATGGGATGGAGCCTCAACAAGGCGGAGCAGGTTGGATTGATTCTATGAACTGTGTTGCATTCTGTCCAGCTGCATTATGATTCATCAGATGAAGCTCAGGCTCCAGTAGACGATGACAGATGCGATTGATTGATGACAGAGATGTCTTGCTTCGTACATGGTTTATAAACTACACATGATTAAAAAACACATAACTGAATATTTGGAATTTGTATTAAGATACCGTATTTTTTATGCGGAAAACATCTATTTAACTGCTAATTCCTATTGCACTTTCAACTGTTTTAAGCCACAAGTTAGCTCACTCTAATCTTACTAGTACCTACTACTATCACTACTATACATTACTATTACCTATTACTACTACCTACTATCATATCTGAGGGGATACTTTAGGAAAATAAAAAGAAAAGTTATCCATCTTCGATTCAGCTTTTCAGGTGTAGAATTTCTTTTTTACAGAACAACCTGTGCATCAACCCATGTAGTTAATAGAAACATGGGTAGCACTTTACAATGGCCTTTTCCCAGTGCATGAACCTTTAAGCACCGATAACATTTGTTTTGCCCCCCTAATTACGTTATTGTACCCTGTAATTATTTTTTAAATTTGCAGTAATTACAAAAATAGTTACACCATAACTACCTTATAAATCTCTCATAATTACAAAATTGTTACCCCTTAATTCACAGACTTGTTGTTTTGTTACCCTGTAACTACAGCATTGTTATTTTATTAGTACCCCATAATTACAAACTAGTTACACCATAATTAGCGGGCTGTAAAATAAAGCGTTACCAAACTATATTTACATTTATTCTTAATAAAATTGCTCCTATTCAATATATGAGTTGTCTGACTGACCTTAACATACTGTATGCTAAAGCGTTAGCATGCACACTGGACAAAGCAATCTACCAGACTCAGAGATGATTTCGGTGCCAATCCTCTCATCGCATATTGGGTAACGTGACCAATGGGCCAAACTCCCAAAAAGTTGGTGTAGTCCTTTAATGTGATGGGGTTAACATGGCTGCACAGAATGAAACCACAACTGGACTTGATAATGCTTATGGCAGCTGCACACAGAACGGAAGCACTGATGAGACAACATGAAACGCATGATACAGAGGGAGGCTACAACATGAACAAAGGTGCTGCATGTAGGTATAATATGACTGAAGCCTGACTACCACCAGTAAATGTGGCATACAGTGACATGAAGGGGGGAGCTGTGTTTACCTGAGATGCTGAGAGGGTGGGACTGTTGACGGGGGGGTTCCTGAAGGTCTGAGCTCCACCCCCCCTCCATCCTGGACTACGGAGACAAGAGTAGTCTGTCACATCGCTGACTTGCTTCTGCTGCTGCCAACCTGCTCAGGGAGAGAGAGAGAGAGAGAGAGAGAGAGAGAGACATAAGGAGTCAGACAGTCAAGCAAAGAGATTGAAAGAGAGATTACAATCTAAAATGTAGTCAACCCAAGAGCCAAACTCTCCTCTATGAAGCTAAATATACAGTATATAGACATTACATTCTAAAAAAAATAAAAAAAACAACAACAACTCGGCACTGAAGGTTATTCACACACAGTTATGAACCAGATGCCAAACTTGCAATAAAAGGTGATGACAATGAATCTCCTATGGCTTGTTTGTCACTAACAGTCTCCAAAAGCTTCTATCAGTGTGTTTATCAGCAGTGCATGGCTCCCATCACCAGGGCAGAGCCTGTGACTAAGCTAGACTTTACTCTGACCAGATGGTGGAAGATCATGGGATCTTCTCGGAATACATCTGCTGGAACAATCGTCGTCTCAGATGTGTGGAGCGTTGCCCCCTGGGCTAGACCTCTTCCACACTCAGAAACTCTCACACATCTATACTGGGTTAAGCCAATATACTGATTTGCTGCAGATACTGGCCTTTGAATATTGGCTGGTCAATGTCGTCCACCTCCAATATGATATGATGCAGTTTCTTTGATATCACTGTATAATTGACCATGCACATATCGCTGATGTCAACTGAAAATTTTGTATCTACAAAACATCAACTTTTCAGGAATTTGTTTTTAGCTTGACAACAATGTATTTTTGAGTTGGGCGTTACGATGATATGAGGCTTTTCCACACTGAATACTTGACATTTTGGGAATTTTTTGACACGGTCAGATTTTGAATATAACAATATACAAAATATCAGCTATTGGCAGCTTCAATCCAAAAATATTGGCATCGGTTTTGACCTTGAAATTGTGAGTGTTGGCTGTTTCAAAATCACATGAAAGCCAAGCTAGTTCATTTGAAAGCAGCCCATTTACTCCACTATACCAGTAGGCCAGCTGAGGGTGTTTTCATAAAGGTTTTCACAGTATCTAGTATCATCATATTCATACACTGTATTTATGAGAGGGTTACGCTCTTTTGAAGAATGCAACTCCAGATGATGATGAGAGGAAGAGAAATGAGGGATAATGAGAACACATCGGAGAGCGAAGTGTTGTGTCATACTTCAAAAGCATTCCCGAGCGCTTACAATATCCTGCCTCAAAACACCACCTTGAAAAAAACACGTTACAAATGGACACACACACACACACACACACACACACGGTCACAATAACCAAGCAGTGAAATATTAGAGCCACTGCTTTCAATGTGCCCTTGGGACATGTCACACAGACACACACACACACACACTCACTCACATACAAACACACATGCTCCATTTCCTGTGCTCAAATTCCACGATTTGGGGAGAAGTGCATGGAAGACCTCTCACTGACCTGGTGGTGCACAAAAACACAGGGTGAAAAGTCAAAAGTCAGCAAGTCAGCTGTAAAGTAACCCTGTGTGGCTCATGGCCGCAGGTCCCCAATAACTACAGCTGCCTCTGACAGAGATAACTCAACTCCTGTCATGGCCATTCACCTCAGCGCTTGACTGTTGGCAGTTGCCTTGTGAACCGTAGCGGCCGTTCTGAGGTTCGCTTTGATGCAACAGCTGCTCTGTATGCAAAGAGCTGGGAAGTGATGACATCACTCATACACCTATGACCTGCGCTCATCAAACAGAAACTGAGGCAGGGACGCAGGTCACAGCAGATATGTGCTTCACTCTCTAGGGTCCATCCCAGTGGATATGAGACAGCATAAATCCATCATATCTTGTGTGTGTGTGTGTGTGTGTGTGTGTGTGTGTGTGTGTGTCTGTGCACACCTGCATGCATGTGTGAGTAGATATGCGACTACATGTAACAGGAGCAGAAATTAAGTAACAGAATGCAGGAAGGGAAGAAAAGAAAAAGGAATAGCGGATAAAATGGGATTTAGAAAAGACAGTAAGCAATACTACTTAATTGGGTCTTGAGTCTGGACTTTTATAATACTGACACAATATCTGATTCCCTGACAATAGCAGGAAGCTTGCTGCAAAGGTAGGAGGCCCTGTAGGAAAAGGCTTTGGCCAAAGCAACTTTGTTTCAAGTACAGGGATAGACAAGGAGTCCTGCATCCTGTGAGCATCTGTGATGTATTGTGGGCTAAGGCCATGTAATGCTTTTTAAGTAGGACTTTATAATCATTAAGTGCATTTACATGCAGCTTGTGAGGAGAGTCCAAGTCCATGGTAATGTGATTATGTTTGCTGGTTTGCTGGAGGATTCTGGCTGTTGAGTTTCACTGTAGTAAGAGGTCAGGTAAGTCTGTCATCTCACTTTTTTCCTTATGTAATATTTTCTTTCAGCTCTGTATATTTCCATTCAAAACAAGGCAGATTTGAGGGTAAACACATCATTGTATATAGAGCAGAGGTCCCTATTTTACACTGCTTACACGGCAAGAATACCTACTACCTGTTTAATCAAACGTTTCCACCCTTTCAGCAAATACCACACACACACACACACACACACACACACACACACACACACCTTGGAACAAACACATATGTGTGTGTGTATGCTGGGGTCTCTCTCTCTCTCTCTCTCTCTCTCTCTCTCTCTCTCTCTCTCTCTCTCTCTCTCCAATTTCCACAATCAGCCAGTGCTTCGTTCCTTCAGTCAGGGTTATAAAGGTTCTCTGTATGTGAAGGCTGTACTGAGCTCTACTATATAACAAGCCCAACCTCAGCTTTACCTGCCTGCTGCTTTCTCCCCCAGTCAAAAACAGCAGCCCGTTGGCACAGGTGTATTTTCCTTAGCCTGGCATGTCAGCCAGTCCTGCTACCACACAGTGGACTGTTGTGTGTCTCTGTACTGGAAGACTGCGGGCGTTCCTTTACAAGACATGTGCTCAGGCTCGGAGGGAAACTCTATTAACTGTTCTTCAGAGTTGTGTACTGGTACTGTACTCTGTTGTACTTTACAGAACAGGACTGTTCACTGAGCACTGGTAAAGGAGAGGCTGATCTTTGGTGTTGGATTACTTGAAACTTTTCGTTCTATGGTATGATACATTTGACCCTCATTTACACAGTGTGGCCCGGTCTTACCTGACAGATGAGCATTTCCCTTATGGCTGAGGCCATTGGTGTAGAGGGAGGCGGAGCGGGACAGGGGGGCACAGCGAGTGGGGACAGGAACGAAGGTGGGGTCCAGATCCAGAATCAGCTGATTCAGCTGCTCTATAGACTCGTCAATGTCTGTGGCTAACGATGACAGATCCTCCTCTTGGCATGGCGTCACTGGCAGGGATGAAGTGTGTGTGGTATGTGTGGAGTGTATATTGTGTGTAACATGTGTCTTGTGTGTGACATGTGCACCGTCCTCACCCACCGTCCCTCTCTGCACCGCCTCTCTGCTGCTCATTCCTCTAGGCGGTGTGTCAGGAGCCACCAGTGGCGGGGGCTTCTCTGGGCTGCACTGCCCCCCGTTTAGCCGCTCTTCACCATCCACCGGAGAATAGGTGTGTGGGAGGGCATCAACCATCTGCTGCTGCTGCACCCAGGAGTGAGTGGAGTACTCACTTTGGGCCGAACCCCGGGCCTCAGGCAGGCTCTCAGAGGAGAGAGAGCAAATGCTGGTTGAGCTTGGCAAGTCTAAGGCGGGACCCGCCTCATCATTATCTACTTCTTCCTCATCGTCCAAGATGTCAGTTTCCCTCTCGCTGGACGAAGCCTCTCCGTTGATAGTGTGTCCTAAGCCAGACTCATCTCCGGCTATCTCCCCCTCTCCTCCAACGGAAGCAGAGAGCTCCGTCATGGCCTCCAGAGGAGGCTGAGCCAGCTCAAAGTCCACCCCAGAGAACAGCTTCCTTGCCAGGACACGTTCGTCCTGCCCAGCTCCTCTCCTGAGGTTGGCTGTGGCTGCACCTCCGGCCCTCTGGGAGGCAACAGACAGGCCTGAATCACTGCTGGCAGATGGAGCTCGGTCACTGCAGCTGGGGCTACTGGTGGCTGTGTTGAATAAAGCTCCTTCTTCACTACTCCTCTTCCTCACTCTGGCATACAGGCTGCCATCCCCAGGGTCCAGGGCATGAGGTAGCGCTGAGGAGGAAAAGAGGAGTAGAGACAAAATCACACATACATTATTTATAAAGTTTATAAGCTCATGTAAAGCACTGTACATATAGAAAGAAGAGTGAAAATAGATGCAAACAATAGATGTAACCTGTGAATCATATTCTCGCTGTATATGACTCCATACCCACACTACTACTGTGCGTGACTCATTATGACACACACACACACACACACACCACCTGTCAGACCCCGGCCCTCACTCCAGACACACTTCATGTAGATAACACAGAGCCTCTTTGTGTGGGCTGGCGGATGCGTACGTGTGTAGTGTATGTGTGTGTCACGGAAAGAACATGTCTGTCAGAAGACAACTCTACCTGGGGCCAGATGGAGCCGATAGCAGGTACACATACACATACACAGATACACACACACACACACACACACACTCACATATTTATATAAGCTTGTGCTTCTAATGGCCTGGATAATGTTGAGGTAAACTACCAAAGACAAATAAGGCAGTAAAATGGGCTTCAGTCTGTGTTGAAGATATCTGTGTTGCTTTAACTGACTATAGCAGCTATTCGACAGAACCCTTTTCTTCTCTGCTGCAAGTCTGACCGAAAGAAGAATTGAAAACATTCTAAATAGAGTGTAACATACTGGAAATAAAGAACATGTTTGTTTCAGATAAAGGCTTAGATAGTAGATAAATAAGAATGCCTCATAATAACACTGTACAGTGACTGCAACAATACATACAGTACATACCAGTCAGTGAGCTGTAGAAGCATAGCCTCTTAAGTCCAGAGAGGCAATAAAACTCAAATACCAGACATGCATGGTAAAGCCTCACAGCTGGTCTAATAGATCCCATGCACACACACACACACACACACACACACACACACACACACACACACACACACACACATACAGATGCACACTAGTACACACACACACACACACACACACAGATGAACACTGATAAACACACCCAATCGCTTTCACAATATGAACTTCAGAATGAATACCACAGCAGTTACAGTGCAACTTTATCACCCATGCATATCAATAAAAAAGATATCCCATTTCCATGCAAACACTAACTAACATTAAACTAACACTCACATCAAGAAAGCAGCTTACTTCACCCGGAGTCAGGAGTAAACTTTCACTGTTCCCACTGCAGACTAGAAACAGGATGGAAATACTTGCTGAAGCCTCCCATATGAACTCCCTTTGGAGTCAGAGGGAGGAAAAGAGAAACAGATGACAAGCGAAAGGAAAGAGGGGCAAGGACGAGGACGGAATGAAAAGGATGAAGAGAAAGATGGAGGGGAGAGAAAGAAAAAAAAAGAAACATAGAGAGGGAATAAACAGATTCAGACCAGCTCTGTTGAAGACTCGCTTTTCTCCTCTCCTGTCGTTCTCTGTGTCTCTCAGGCTGCCACAGGAAGACAAGCAAGGAACATTCTTTCTCCAAAGGTGCTAACAGCCCCCCTGTGTCCCCCCACAACTCTCTCTCTCTCTCTCTCCCTCTCTCTCTCTCTCTCTCTCTGTCACTCCGGCACTCGTTTTTCTCCCTCTCTGTCCCGACACTGTGAATCCCCGCCTTCACCGTCGTTTTGAAATGATTCTGTTTTGCTGCCTTGTCCCCTCCTTTTTCTTCCTCCCTCTCCGTCCGTCCTGCCCTGCAGCCCCCCCCCCCCCCTCTAACTAACACAGGTAATGCTGTGGAGCGCCCTCGTGCATTTTTATTCGTGGGCAAGCAGTTGAAGGAGGCTGAGGGGTGGATCATTCACAAGCCAGCATCTAACTAGACACACTCCAACACACACACACACACAGGTGAAGGAGTTTTTGCAACACGCATAATGCACTAACACACATTCAAGTAAAACACACAAGGCAAAGGACCTTGAGCTGGCCAAATATGGCGAAGGAGAATGTAAACATGGGGGCGGGCTCCGGGGTGGCTTGTGTGTGTGTGGAGGGGGGATGGGGGCATATGAAGTGGTGGAGGGGAAGGAGACAGACAAATTGCAAACTGCAACCTGAACCTGAGAGCAGCAGCTAGGGAGAGGGAGACAGGCAGCCAGATAAAGGGAAGAGAAGAAACAGTGAAAAAGATAGAGAGAAAAAAAAAGAGTAGAAGATAGGGAGCTGGAGTGATAGAGGGAGCGGAGGGGAGGGGCTCGGGTGGGCTGAGGGGTTAAAGCAGAACCACCTGTGGTTGAAAACAACATTCTTCTGACTGGTTGCGTTACTCGCTGGCTGGCACCCTCATTATGTTCCTGTGCATGCATGTGTGTTGGCGGTAAACTTAATGGCCATGTGTCTTTGCATCCGTGTGAGCGCGTGCGTGTGTGCTTTAGTGTGCGCATGGCATGTGTGTGTGTGTGTGTGTATGTGTGTGTGTGTACACTTGTATGTGTGTTTACATGCCATTTTTCCACATTTCTTCCCCAATGATTGGTCTTGCTAAATTACATGGCTGGCCAGAGCAGATTTAGCAATGGTATAAAACAGCTGGAGCTGAAACCTCAACCACCAGTTATAGTGATTGTTTCAGCTGTCTGGATATGTGTTTTTGTGTTTGTGTTTTTCTGTGTGTGTGTGTGTGTGTGTGTGTGTGTGTGTGTGTGTTTGTGTGTTTGTGTGTGTGTGTGTGTGTGTGTGTGTATGGTTATTCTAACTAAATGGAAACTCCTGAAAAACAGCAGCCTCTAAATGCACGGGTCTGGTCAGCCTGCTGTCTGGTTGGTTGTCGTTACACCCATTCCCAGGAACGTCTAAGAACCCTTTGTAACCACAACAGTTGTAAGCTGTCACACTGATGACCAGACAAATACCCGCAACACAGACCGCAGCGAAGCCCAAAATCCAGAGATCCTCTCTCAGCGACTGCATCTGCTTAATGGAGAAGCAGAACTTCTGAATATCAGCCCACAACTACTGCAACTACTACTGCAAATATCCCATTCACAATTCTGAGTTGAGCAGGGCTGGATTGGCAGTCTAGTATTCCTAAAGAATGGACACAGACAACTAAAGGTATAGGTCACCATCAGGCTGGAGCCGGGCAGAGAAGTTTATTTAGCTGCCAGAACTTGCTGCTTCTCCAAATATATTGCTTACCTGTGAAATCCTGTCTAATAATGGAGCCAGCGAGCCACAAATACAAAAAAGAAAAAGAAAAAAAACAGAAAAAGAGAGTAAAAGAACGAGAAAATGAAAGAGAGAAAAGGGGGAAGAGTGAGAGAGATTTCCAAATAAAAATACAAGGATGCATCTTACCTATTCCAGGAGGAGAAGTGTCTTGATATGAGTCTCGTCTAACCAAGGGGTCTAAGGTATCGTAGTCCACTGTCACAGTGTCTCCGTTGTACCACAGCTCTCTGCCTGCACATGAAAATGACAAACAAACAGTCAAGCAGACAGAGAGGCAGCCTCAGTCAGGAGTCAGTTATACAACAAAAGACACACACACACACAAACAGCCTCACCCAGATATGCACGCTCAATAATATCAGCTGATTCCTTACGGCAAAATCTACGGCAAAATAATGTGTGCATGAAGTTTAGTTCTACCACAATTTCTTGGAAGGGCGTATTTATCTATCAGTATCTGTGTGTGGGTGTGTGAGTGTGTGTGTGTGTGTGTGTGTGTGTGTGTGTGTGTGTGTGTGTGTGTGTGCGTTTGTGTTCTGATCAGCTCTGGTTTTCCCCAGACTGTGTGTTTTCCCTTCTGTACAGTATCTAGGATCTGAATTCCTGTGAGATGTGTGTGTGTGATAAGCCCTCATATTGCTTCCTGTTGAGAGGAGAGGAGTGTGTGTGTGTGTGTGTGTGTGTGTGTGTGTGTGTGTGTGGTACAGGGCGGCTTGGCTGACATGCACCCCTCCCGGTGTATTCAGCCCACTGCTGCTCTGCAATACTGCCCCCACCTGGGTGACTGCAAGCACCCACTTGTTGGACAATCAACAAAAAGATACGAGCCTGTCTGAAAGTCAGTATGTAGGTGGCGTGCTTCGACCTGAGTCATGTGTGTCTCCTCTGCTTGAGTTGAGAGAGACAATACAACATGCTGCAGCCTTTGTTCATCAGCAGCACTTATGGCCCAGGTGTAAAGTGGGTTACACTGCAACAAAAAGTCCATTTTAACAAGTCATTTTGTCTCATATTTTGCCTTAAAATCTTATTTTTCTTAAACCAAGAGAAAAATTCTGCCAGTGAGGTGAGATAACTCCACTTGTTTCCAATGCAGTTTCACTTCTTTCAGGAATTTTCTAGAAATTAGTGTCAATATCTTGAAACAAGTCAGAAAAAGGCAGATCACTGCACTACTACCAAGAAAATGATACTTGATTCTACAAAATTCTTGAAACAAATTGATTTGCATTGGAAATAAGTTAAATAATCTAACGCCATTGGCAGATTTTTTTCACTTATTTTAAGAAAATTATGATTTCAGGACTCAATACTGAACTAAATGACTTGTTAAGATGGATATTTTTTGCAGTGTAAGAATGTGTATTGGTTATGCCTGCGTGTACGTGTGTATGTGTGTGTATGTATATGTGTGTGTGTGCTGGCAGGAGTCTGGGTGTCCGTTAGGGGAGGGGAATTTTGTTGGGAGTGGGACAATACCTGTAATCTTCTCCGGACTGTCTGAGAGCAGCAGCTCCACCCTCCCATCTTCTGGAAACCTCGGGTCTGGAACATAAAAAAAAATAGTACAATAAGAAAACTACCTGGCCAGTTGACTTGGCATACAGTAAACTGCCATATTCCTTTGTGTACTTCACACCTGCGCTCCACCACACCTGGCATGGGTGCCAAGGTTAGTCTAGGGTAATATTTACACTGGGGGGTGGGAGGGGGGACAAGGAAAGAGCGAGACAAAGGAGAGTCAGAAAGGCAGAGACAGGGAGACGGCGCTTATCAGTTAGATATTAAATGCAGATTTATAATTCAATGGAGGACAGAATGAAAGAACATGAGATGGGAGATAGCAGTCAGCAGACTATGGCAGCATGTTATAAATACCGTTACCTTCATTGGCGCAGTCAAGGTCCGCCTTAGAGAAAGTGAGGGTGTGCCCGTGTATAATGCCCGTGTGAAACTGGAGACGGAAGATGACCTGGCGGCTGGCTGACTGGCTGTTTTTATCATAACAAACCACCTGCCGTCGGAAAAATGAGACACATAATTCACTATTGTTCACTCCTTCTAGTTCACCAGAATTAGTACTTCTCTTTTTAGTGTAATAAAGCAAAGATAATACAGTGAAGTACCTAGTTCTTATTAATCAATATTAGTGTGGAACTGTTAAAGCATGATGTAAGGACACATTACCGCTCACCATTATGTCTCCCTTGATCAGTTGAGCTGGCTGGAGCACAAAGTAGAGCCTGTCTGTCAGGCCTGCTCGCACGTGGCTGTGATGGATGTAAACACACAGCGTATTATCGACAGTATTTTAAGTATCCTGTGGTGTTTAGCGGAAGAGCTTTATTGTGTGACAGATGAAGCGTTTCTTACTAGACTGCCGATGTGCAGACTGCTTGCAGATTCTGATAGACTCTCAGGAACAGACAGCATCCTGAGAAGAAGAGTTTCATGCCAAAAGAAAAAGTTAAAATTGTTCAAAAACCATCTCAACAGAATACAGATGTGGGTAGCATAATGCAAACACTCTCAATATCGGCTTTCCAGTAGTCCCACTTTTAAAAGCTCACTGCACTGCTGCTACATAATTACTCCATCCCCAGGTTTGGAAAATAGTACTGCATTAGTAATGGCGGATAGATGCAGGGTGGAGGTCTCCCACAATGGCCAGCTATCACTATTGATCAAGCTCTAATTCAGGTCAGACATCTGCTGCTTACCTCCATCTGGTCTCATGTTGGGAAGACCGTAAAGTACAACACAGAGGAGGAAGGATGGAGAGGGACACATCCTTAACCCTCCCTTCATCAGACTACCCAGCATCCACACATACCTGGAGAAGAAGAGAGATGAACAGGGAGAAGCTTCATCACTCATATTGTTGTTGTTTGTATATCTAGTACATGTATCTCCAATAACATGGGAAATTGGAGTTATTCTACTTGTTTCACAGTCATATAGTAGCTTTTTCTGGTAATTATAGAGGGATAAACAGGGTGATTAGTTTGAAGTGTGACCTTGCAATCTGAGGTCAAGAGCCACCACAGATCCCTTGGCCTACAGGGAAGATCAGAGGCTAAGAGCTGAACCAGAGTTGACCTTTGAGCTCCAGTGCTCCCGGTCAATCAAGCATGCTCTTACCGTTTTTGAGAGGGGGTCATCAGAGTGGACACTTGGTCATTGTAGAACCTCCTCATGGCAAAGTGGTCAAGAGAAAGGTCTGCACTGAGAGAGATGCACATATAATACATAATGCTAATACTCGCTCAACTATCAGTCAAGACAGATTTACAATCACAAGTACGTGCCTGCACACACACACACACACACACAAATAAGATAAGCTGTCACAGACTCAAACAATGTTATCAAGAGGTGACAATCAGCAATTTCACAACAGCGAGTCAGCTGTTCGGGCTTGAACAGCATGCACACACATACACATCCACAGTGTGGAAACCAACTTGATCTTCCTCTTTCCTGCATTTTCAGTGGACGCTGTGACTTGCTTCTAACTTTGACCTTTCCCATGATCTCTCCCCGACTGCAGTGACAGTCAGAGAAAAGGAGGACGTGCTTTCCATAGCCCACAAGGAAGGCCATAAGAAAGAACATACGCAACACTGCACCAGACCTCACAATCCCAGGGTTCTGTAAAGACCGACATTAACAAAGTTTTGTATCTTCTACAGGCCCTGTCTCCGGTGCTGTGGTACATTATAAGTAAATATAATAATAAATTCACAGGTATCCAACGGCAACGGGAACCCTGCCCCAAAATCAAATATCAGTCCAGTTCAAAGTGTCTTTAATCAACTGTCCTGCCCTTTGCCTTGTGGAGACATACACCGGCTTCTGTTCGGTCTGTCTATTGTTCACTCACTGCTTTTTGCTTTTGATCTTCAAACATTTCCTTTCAGTCTGACATCAGTGTCAATACTGAGTCATTACTTCACAGTTGCAATTCCCATTCTTTCTAGTATTGGTATTCAAAAGAATCCCAACAATGTAATTACATGTAGTTACCTGTGAGATATCAAGAAAAGGACTCTTCAAGTACAGTTACTAATGAATGAAATGAATCAACAAATTAAGTCCTTTACCTTTTTATTTTAGGGAAGTTCAAGCGAAAACATTCAAGGCCTTTAACTGTCCGCCATCCTTGCTATATTTGAACAAATCAACAATTGCTTATGGCATCAGTGTTACCTGGCTGACATGTTGCTGAAGTGGATATAGGAAGCCACCAGTACTCCGATCCGGCCTTTACCTCCCTGTTGAGGACAGGCACAGAGTCAGGACAAGTCAATATTATGAACTCACCTATACAGAACAATCTGAACTGTTTAGGAGTGACATATACGAAAATGTCAGAGTCACTGTATTGGAGAGGAAGCAGAGAGGGTGATGTTTACCCTGCAGTGTAAGACCAGCACGTGCTTCGGGTGCGTTTGGAGCCAGTTTTCCATTGTTGTGCACACATTGCAAATCTGATCCAGGTTGGGAGCCAGGAGGTCCACCCAACCTGTGTCCAAAATCTGAGAGACAAATCACACCATACAATGCAATACACTGCAATGCTTAGCCTCCCGAATGGGTCATATGAACTATTGCCGTTACCTTGTGGTTCATTTGAGTGAGACAGTCATTCTTCTCTGAAAGGTTGATAAGCTGAAGAAGAAAGGACAAATTAATGTTCTTATCTCATGAGAAAAGAAGGTGGGAAAGAGGGTGGGATGTGGGAAAATGCTCTCTACCTCTCTCCAAAGCTCTTATTCTATCTCTTTTCCCAGCATTTTGCTCTTGCGTGATCATTCTATGGTCACAGGAATATTGTCAAATTTATTCGACTGTTGCACTCATTGTAAGTCATTCTGGATAAGAGTGACAGCTAAATGTAAATGGAAATAAAAAAGATAAAGGGGGGAATAGAGAGAGAGAAGAGGTTATGATGTCTGATATGTAGCGACCCTCTGCAGGCCCGCTACCCATCTCACCAGGTAGTTGTGTCCATGCTTGGACTGGAGCATGAGAATGATGTCACGCAGGTTGTGGAGGTAGGTCTCCTCTGGGCATACCAGAGGGTAGAATATGGTGATGATACGTTCTGTGATGTAGGTCAGGTCAATTCTGTGTGGTTTCTCCATAACTGACGTCGGTCGGTCACATGAGTGCCTAGAGAGACAAAGGAGGTGAGAGGCAGAGTGTGAGAGAGAGAGAACGCCAGGGAAAAATCTATGCGGAGGTGACACCTGATGAGGAAGTGAGCACTTTCAGTCAGCAGTCAGCAGATGTTTACAGAGCACTAATCTGAGCTTGTGCCATATCAACATGAGCTCTATATACCAAGTGAGGCACATTATTTTGGCCCACACAGCGATATTAGAGTTCAAATGCGGTCAGCCTCATTAATCCTAAAATCCTTTTACGGGATGTGATGCTAAATCATGATGGGGTTGAGGCCAAAAAAAGAGGAACTGAAGTGAACGCTTAGTCATCAGAACCCCTCGTCAAGCTTGTGACTGGAGGAGTGGTGATGATTCCCGGAAGAATTATGCTGCCCAAATGCCAGATTTCAGTCTCATTACTCATCACCACAAACTCGCTAGATTGAATCACAGATTCTGACAAGGACAGCAAACGTGTCTGCGATTGGTCTTTTTGTTATATCACTATCTCCGTGTTTTGTTTGCAGTGTGAATTTAAATCTGAGCAACAGCTCTTTTGTTTCTCTCTTGAGAGTTAGATATCAAACTCTCAGGCTGTAATCTAAAGGCCTAGAGAATACAATATCCTCCCACATCTTTCTGTGTTGCATGGAACGGATCCTTGTCTCTGATAGCCAGGCTGCACATTAACACATGGACCAAGACAATTACATGCATGTTTAGCGCATGTTTATGGGAGCGAGACCAAGTGAAGCACAGGGAGTGTACAGAGAGCCAGGTGGTTAACCTCACCTTCACCCAAACCATGTGACCACAGCAGAGTAAACAGCGTCACAGTCGATTTCACCAGGACACAGTATGAGGCCATAAAGGCAACCAGGAATAACATATACAGGAATAACCTACTGCAGCAGCTTATATGAGGGAACACTCTACATCAGGGGTTTCCTCATTTCATCAGAGCTATATTCTTCAGCCCAAGAACCACAATGTATAAATTTAGCGCTGTTTTTGGGATCCAGGGTGATTAAAAACACTTTCACTTTTGTCATGTGGAGACTCACCAGGCAGGTTTTGGGTCCAGACTCTTAGTTAAAGAAATACTGTAAAAGAGGTGATTTGTTTGTTCACATGTTCAGGGCTGATGATAATGACACCATGATGTGATCATGAGCTCAGACAGTCATTAAACCCAGTGATGATATAAGACACTGTATGAATCAGAAGTGCGCAAAATGTGCTATTCTATTCTATTCTATTCTATTCTGCTGTCAACCTGGTCTGTCCACTCTGAAACAGTTGACAGGGAAAGACAAATGGAGCAACTCAGTCTTAATGAGTATGACTAGTCTCCAATTATGTATTTTTGGTCTGTTATTTCAACATTTTTAGACTGCTGCAAACTAAATTTGTCAATGCTCCGCCTGAGGAAACAAAACAAACGGAAGTGTGTGACTTAACCACACACACACACACACACGCACACGCACACACACACACACACACACACACACACACACATACACACACTGGTTCTCTATAGGGTGTGCTGTTTAGTGTACAGCGAAGTCCTTGAACCAAAGTAGCCACATCTAATTATGGTCTCTACCTCACATTTAAAAGGAATGCATTCCAAAATGGATTAGCCATCCCTGTCCCTTTCTGTTCATTCTCTCCTTTCTTTACGCTGGTAGCACAAGCTGGCAGTGAGAAACATCCACAGCCAAGCATCTGCAGCGGGAACAGAGCCAAGGCTTGGTAGTTATTAATTCTACTCACAAACAGTCTCACATCACTGTGAGGCACATGTGCTATACCAGAACGATACAAGGGAATTTCTGAGACTGAACGCAACATGCCGCTGTGACCAGCTCTCGCTCTTCTTGGCATACCCAGTCGCCCAACCCATCGGCTCCATGTGGGTCCCCTTCTTCTCTGTTCTTTTCTTTCACTGACTGCTCTTATTTCTCGCAGGTCTTAATGTGTCAGTAGGCTAATCTCCCTTCAGTGCATCTGAGCCCCATTGAGTATCTTGTATTGAGTTATACAATCTTATTTTTTGTAAAACAACTGAAAACAAATCTGCCAGTGGGTGACATAATTTTGCTTGTTGCTAATATAGTTTGAATTCAAGAATGAAGAAGGATTTTCTACAGTAAATTGACAATATCTCAAAATAAGGCCTTTCAGTACTAGTATCAAAATAATGTAATTTGATTCAAGAAAATGCAAGTTCATTTGCAATGGAAATAAGTGTAATTATCACACCCCATTGGCAGGTTTTTCACTTGTCCTAGGAAAAGTAGGGTGTAAGACTTAATACAAGATTAAATGACTTGTTAAGATGCACTGAGTCCCAGTAGAACACATCTCCCTGGGGTTCAGTGTCTTAATGTGTCAGTAGGCTAATCTCCCCTCAGTGCATCTGAATCCCAGGGAAAAGTATTCCACAGTTAATCCTCCCAGATTTATCACCCATCACATGCTCCTTTATGCACTAAAACCCTGTCTTATCCTACAAAATTGGACCAGTACCATTGGCCAACAAGAATTTCTAAGGAAGAGGGATTTTATGTCCAGTTTATTCTACGTGAATGCAAATTGAATTGGCCATGCTGGAAAAGCCAGAAACTTCTGCTGACAACTATAAACACTTCTACCAAGGGCAGGTCAACATTACTTCCACTTAAGTCAACACTATAAAGAGAGAGCATTCAAACATGTTAATAGACAACAGAAGAGGCTTACCTAGGCTAGAGTTGCAATGAGCCAGAAGGGAAAATCACAGCGATATGAAGCCTTTTGAGTGAGTGCCTGTCTGTGAGTGGTATAGAAAATAAGGTGGAGACTTGACAGAAAGAGAAAGAGAGTGAGTGAGAGAGAGAGGGAGAGAGAGTCATGAGGGAGCATGATGAACGGTGCTGTTACAGTGCGGCTTGCACTTTGCCCTCTCTTGGACTGCAATCTGACAGCAATCCACCCTAGTCTGTGTGTAAGTGTGTACGTAAGTGAAAACAAGTCAATATCATGTGGTTAATGAACGCATCGAGAGTTACACCAAAACCTACTCTCCTACAAGCAAAAGCACCCAATAATATAAAGCCAATAGGGGGTAAATTGTTTAATCTTTATTCTTTATCTGTGTTCCATGGTCTACGTTGGAGCAGCCTAAAAGAATAGTCTGCTACAGACTATTCTGTTCCCAAAGGTTCCCAAACTTTTTCATGTCAAGAACCACCAAATACATATGCATTAGACCACAGAGCCCCATTTGATAAGATTTTGTATTAAGGAAACACATCTGATTAGATTGGTACAGAATTATATAGGCCTGTCTATATTATAGGTAAGGAGTAGGTACAGTGAACCCTAGAAATGAAGCAGTCATCCTTATACATTATCTGGTCGTGCTAATTTCTATTAAATAATAATGAAATTTAACTATTCCTCATTTTGCTGGGGCTCTCCTGGAACCCCCTCAAAGACCCTTGGTGGTCCCCAAATCCCATTTGGGACCCACTGATTTACGAGGTCGCCTCGGTAATAAGGCCTTTACTCCACTGGATGGCGCCAGAAGACGAGTTACTGCTCCCATGTGCTCACTAAATGAGAACGTATGCATCACATTCAAATACATTTTCGGACTAGCTTCTTTGTATAAATATTAAACATCAAGCCAGGGAAAGACACGCCACTCAGCTACAACTGTTTAAATAGGAATGTGTAAGCATGGTGGGCTAGATAGCCAGGTAACATGACTGTAGCTTACGTTGCCTTCATGTGCTCCTCTTAAACTCCGAAAACCGAAGTAAATACGACTTGCCGCGCATTCAAGTGCTTTTGGTTGGAAATAATAATGACAAATTGAACACAAACAAAAGTAGTTTTTGGTTGTTGTTGTTGTTGTTGTTGTTTTATTGAAAAAGCTGACAGTGTCAATGTGATAAAGTGCTACTTTATGCTACAGTGACTCTAAAGCAGAGGAGAACATGTACATCAGGTATGCAATTGATGTTGTAATTAATATATTGGCCAAAAAAATGTCATGAGTGCCAACTAAAAGCTCATCGAATAGTGAATAAAGAAACACACACAAATACAAATTATTTACACACAATGTCAAATAATAACATATAATAATAATAAAATACATTACTTTTACCATCACTAGATGATTCGGCTTCCATGTTCTCCACCCATAAACATCGCATCAAACTGAGCTTTATGCTTTGATCGTTAATTTGCTCCTGTTTTGTTTTGTCTGTTTCGTTTGTTTTGTTTTATATTGTACCTTTTAACGTTTTTAATTTGCATTAACGTACAGTGTCCTTGGGGACCATGAAAGGCACATAAATAAAAAAAAAAGTATATATATTGTTATTGTTATTATTACATCTTGGCAACTCGTGTATCAAATGAAATTCCGACTTTCCCAGTTGCATCTAGTACTTCGTTGGGTCGTCCATGTGCGCTAAAAATGTAATTACGACATTTCGGGTAGCACTTGAATGCAGCATAATTCATATCCAATGAGACCACGCCCTGTCCACCGTGTACTGCTGGCCGTCACATCATCTGTACAGTAGCAGTCGCGCCTTCTCGCGCTAGCTTCCATGGCGACCAAGTAACGTGGAAAAGCGATTTGCCGTTTCGACCTGTTAGTTAGCTCTCCTAAGCTAGCTAGCGGGCATATTAAATGGGATGATGTAGCTAACTAACTCTTTGAACGAACTACGTGAGTACCGTAGCATGCTAAGCTAACGTGAAGCCATATTCATTTGAGTTAGCTAGTAACTAGAGCGAGCTAACGCCTGTAAGCTAACGCAAGCTAGCATTCACCTGCAGGGTGTTCTTGCTAACTAACTAACGCCGTTGTTGCTAGCCAGCCAGGATGGAAAGTGCACGGGCTACGACTGTGAAGGAAAACGAGTCGGTAGCCCTTTCAACTTCATCAACACCACAAGGGATACCTGATTCTAACCGTGATAGTAACTCTGGGAAGCCAAGTGGATTTACGTTACTGTCTGCTGGAAAGAGACCTTCAACTGGGGAGGATGATGGTGGGGGCGGAGAATCGAAACTATTCGGGAAGGGACTTGCAACCACCTCCCTACTTCAGATTGCGATAAGGAACGGGATTTATCAAAACCAAGTTGCCAACGCTATTGGTGGTGCGGCCAAAAATATCAACATGCCCACCGTTAAAACCGCCAATATTTATAGTCTTGCATCAGTCAACAACACTACTACTGTCAACTCTTTGCTGAATAGGAGACGGCGGAGGCACAAGAGAAATCTCTCACTGGGGGCTCCACCAACCACTGGCACCCCCGCCGTGTCCTCGGCGGAGGCGGCGAACCCCACTCCCTCAGCGTCGCCGCTGAACACACTCAGCCTTGATAGGAAGACCTTTCTTCGGCAGAAGCAGTCAAAGCAGCTTCAGGTCTCTGACAAGGCATGGGTGAGATCGGACCTCCGGCGGGGCTGTATTCATGTCCACGACTGGCTCACGCCCTCCTATCCGAGACCGGTGCTTTGCACACTGGACACGACTGCTAGAGAGATGGCGAGTCAGTTGGGTGGGGGTAAAGCTGGAGCAATTTTGAGAATTAATTGCAAAACAAGTGCTTTAATGGACCTAAATGGCAACTGTAACGATAGTCACGGACAGACAGATGACAAACAAAGTCTTGGTGAGAGTGTGGATGTCAACAAGACAGTCTTCCCAGTCTCTCTTTTATCCGCCAAAGCAGAGGAGAATGAGGCTCTACAGTACAGCAGCAGCACAACACAGTGTTATCCAGACACAAACTTCTCTTGCAGTCATCTTACAGATGAAAAGATGGCAAGCAACATTTCCTCAGAGGGCTATTTGAATGACCGCTTGGGGATGGATTTGGGCCTTAGTGTGGCTGACTGTTACGGACTCTACTCAGGTTCAGACATGGAGAGCAGCACCTGTGAGGACTTCAGCCCTGGTGGGCCCAGAAGCAGCGAGCACCGTGACTCACTGAGTGATGGACTGGGCCTGGGTACGGACACCTCAGTGTTGAGCCCCAACTGTGACAGTGCCACGGAGGGACCTGACCCGTTTGAGAGCTCTTCAGACGAGGTAGAGCTCACCTCTTCCCCAACACATCCAACTAGCGTCTCCACTGTAGACCAGCAAGTGGACCTGCCCGCCACTGACCCCTGCAATGCTCCCAACGGGCTGTCAAGCACACTGGATGATACCACTGATGCTGGAATAGCAAGCAACGTAGATACTCCAAGCCTAATCAAACCTCCCTCTAAATGCTGTAGCAGCTCCCAGACTCGGCCCCTGACCAGCCCAGCATCTGTCCAGCCTGACCTGGAGATCCCCGGGGAGAGTGGAGGGTGGTCAGACCCCATCAATAGTAGTCCGACCCCGGCCCTCATTGTCCAGCTGCACGGTGGAGTTGTGCGGCGGCTGGGGGATGATGAGAGGCCTCTGCAGATATTAAATGAATACCTCACTAATCTGGGGTTTGAAGACCCATGGAGAGTGCAGGAGGAGGGGATGAATCCAGAAATTGGCTGCCTGATACGCTTTTACTTTGGTGAGTACTTTTGTCTAAGTTGTAGAAGGCTCAAAACATTTTTTGTAGGTGAGCGCCAGTTTCTCCAGAAAGGAATAGGTACAGGTAGGCATAGCTCTCTAGTCAAAATGAGGACATGATTCTGGTTAGATTCATTGTCATTCATTTCCATATAGGTTAGCTGTCATATGGCCCCTAGCAGCTAGTTACAGAAGGCCACTTTAGTTGTGCTTGGCTTGTCTCTGCTCATTCATTGTTCATCCATTCTCAGCGCACCGTGAGTGCTGTCATTGTGTTTGGTCAGTCGGACTGTTAAACAAGTGTATTCAATTGTCCTGCTGGGACAATGCCTAGTGTTGTGCCTGTAAACCCACCCCAACCCCCTCTGTGTAAGCTTGTAGGGAGACACATCTGGAGGTAACAGGTGTGCTCTTTTGCCATGCCAAAAACCAAAATCATGAGGCATTATGAATTCTGTTTCTGTTTTTGTGCTGTTGGTGGTGTGTGGTGTTGTTGTTGTTATTGATGATGATCTTGTTTTTGCTGACAAGCAGGCTAAGAGGATGGGGCAAACAGCCATGATCTCTTATGGGATTAGCACCACTGGAAATTGTTTTTGACCTTGTTTCTGACACCCTCGGCAAAGACAGTGGAACTAAAGAGTCAAAAGCCTATGGTGTGATTTAATGTATGAATTTTAACATATTCTAAATTGAGTTAACTCCCATTCCCCATCCTAACTGAAAAGGTGCTTTTGAATATTAAAGTGTGAGTGTGTTGTCCATGTCTTCCACTGGGAACATTAATGAATCTGTCCCTTAGTCTTTGTCCACATTGCATTGCGTGCTGTAGCCTACATGCCGATGCCTGCTTTGAGACAACATGCCCAGCTCAGGAGTGTCCGTCTTTTCTCTCCTGTCCTGAAAATGTTGCATAAATGCCCCCCCCCCCCCCTTCCCCTCATTCTTGGCTCCCACACTAGCATGACAGAGAAACAAAGCATGGTGTGGAGTTATTCCGCTGAAAGCAGGGGCCCTTCCGGCTAGTGCTCCCCATCACCCTGGAGAGAGCAGACAAATAGACAGCCATGACACAAGCAGTGAAAGACTGGCATGACAGAACAGTGGAGGTACTGGCATAAGAGGAACAAGTAGAAGAGAGGAGAAATGGTGTAATAGAGGAGGAGGGAAGTCAGGCCACTTTGTATTACTTCTCCACAAGGTTTGTCATCCTTCCTCTCACTCAATTTGGCTGCCAAATTCACATCAAGGATGCACTGAGAGCATCAAATTTATTGCTATTACAGCTGTTATTAGATTAGATGAAACCGTAATGATCCTCATGGGGAAATAGTGAACTATTTGGTACTTATTGTGCTACAGAAGATGGCTTGTGATCACCACAGAGAACCAATATCACCAGATTGTTATTGGTCTTTTTAGACTGGCATAACATGTTTTTTTTTTCTTAAGACTGTGGTACAGGCCACAGTGAAAATTAACACCCAAATTACGACAAAATTTAGATATGGCAGCTAAGCTTGCCTGCATTACCAGACGCTTTGGCAAGTAAATGCTTATTCATGAAATCAGAATGGTTTGCCCTCTTGTGTTTGAGCCTGGTATCGGTGCCGATACCAGGCTAAAATGGAATATCAGTATCGGAGATTTTACCTAAGACTAAATCTGATACCGAAAGCCATGAGTAACATGTAAGAAATAAAAGCAAACTGTCTTGATTTTATGCATTTATGGCACATAGAAGCCTGTATTTCTCAAACAGTGGGAAAAACAAGGCTTTTATCTCAATAATTTTGTCCATTGACCCCAAACTAAGGAAGTAAGCCTGCACTGTTCAGTAAAAGTAATGAATCGGATCGGTACTCTTTCAACTTTCATACTCGTAATCGGTATCGGCATTGAAAAAGTGGCATCGGTGCATCCCTAAAGTAATGTACAGGATTTGTGAAATGGGCAATCATGTTTGTTCAGTCACTGGGAAAATAGGGGTAGGTCAAGAATAGAATGACCCTTACTCAACATAACAAAATGGACAGGCTTGCATAGACCACTAATAACCATAGACAGAATATTTGTTCAGGGCAGTTCTCATAGTTCTTGATGTGTGTGGTCTATTCTCGGGTGGACAGAAAACATTAATTCTGTAGCTCCCTCCCTCTTTTAAATTGTGAATTTTCCAGTCATAAAAATCAATGCAACTGATGTTGAGTTACCCCAACACAATTGTTAGATGAAGAGCACTTTTTAAAGTGACTCCCTTCTCACTCTCACCTATTTTCAACCAGTTCATGTCATCTTTCTCACGTTACTGTGACATCTGAGAGTCCTGGGAGCAAGATGACTTAACTGATCAACCACCATACCCCCGTTTTTCAACAGTCAATGTCACACGTGTAATAATTATTTTTACTGCCGTTCAGTTGTAGAAAAACAATTAAAAAAAACAATTTCAGCAATTTGTAAATCACAAAACATTAAGTGTTTCACTGACAAAAAAGCTATATCCATTTTGGAAAAAAATATTACCTGAAATTCATCATTCAGTGTTTCCAAAACAGATGATTCTATCCTCAAAATCATAATATGTTGTATGCAACTGCCTTGATGGTGCATGATTTCAATAAAAAAATGAATGTGTTGCTTTTATGCCAGCAATCATTTTATTGGAGTAGGTGAAAGTTTTGTCAAATGGTTTGAAATCTCATTTTGGAATGAAACTCTTCATATCAAGACACATAGGCTATACAAATTTGTATCTAATCACTACGGACCATGCTGATTCCGACCTGGGTCAATCCATGGTTGATGTCAAGAAGTTCGGTTTGGACTAAAGTAGTTGTGCTAAGTAGCTGGCTCAACGGACACCAATCACGTTTTGCCACATACCGCTGTCCTGTCCTCTTGGAATGGATGAATTGTTTCCTGGTGTCGGTGTTCAGAGTCTAGCCAGAGGAGTTTGACTCAGCAGAATCCCTCCTGCAAAATGCTCATTGCCTCTCTCTTTCTCTCTCTCTCTCTGTCTTTCTCTCTCTCACACTCACACATACACACACACACACACACACACTAACACACACTGTGCTGACAGCAAGAGAACAGTGACCTTAGTGGAACTCAGATTTCACCTCCTCAGTGTTTCTGATATACCTGAGACAGCAGCAGCAGCAAACTCCCCTTCAGCTGGGAACTGCAGTACCCAGAGGTCAATGCTTTACTTTACAAGGTTAATTGACTACCCACCAAACTTGTCGACGCCCAAAACTCCCTAAATACTTGCAGACTGTGAAAGCAAATTTCCTCTTTTGTCCCTGTGGTGTTGCCATGACAGCACCATATCAGGTGTACAGCTCAATGCTGTTGTATCAGAACTGAAATGCTGGTTCAGATCGTGGGCTAAAATGAGAGAAAGCCTCAAGCAAGGTCTTGAAACTGCTGCTGTAAGAAGAAGATAGCAAAACTGTGGATGAATGTGTCAGATGAGTGGTGCGTTCAGAGGCATCCAGGGTATTTTAAGGACAAGAAATGCCAAGAATGTTTGCTCTAAACTGAACAGGATGTGGTCATCGGCTACTTGTTGAGAGACAGGATGTTCCCCATTCAGAGGAACTGATGGAAGGAAAGGGCATGTATGTGTAGCCTATAGCCTATACATTGACACCGCCTATGTCTTGCTTGCTCCACCCAGGGAAGGGTGGACCTACAGGATACGCATTCCACGATTGTTTCGTTTGAAAATGGTGTACTCTTAGAAGAATTAGTTTGATCTGCTCCATCAGTTGCATTGTTCTATCCAAGTTTTAGTGTAGAGCGTAGGAGTTAATTGGTTTTAGAACAGTTAGGCTAAGTGATGGTGGCCTTCTATCCTCTCATAGAGAACATGTGACCAGCATGACCCTTACTCAGCCATTCCCAGTGAATGTGGATATTAAGTTTCATACAACATATGTTGTTTGGTTTCAGTTTTTATCTGCGACCAGCAGCTAGTGTAAGTCTCTGTTGGTCAATCGGTAGGGTCAGTCAGTCGGTCCCCAAGATTTCCAAAAACCCTACTGCACATATAGAGCCAATACAATACGTTTCTCAGGCATCCACACTGGCGCTTTAACTCACTTGGAAGGGCAGCAGACTTTCATGCAGAGGTCCTGGTTCTAATCCTGAGGTTGGCAAATTAGGCTTTTGTATTTGGTTTCACAGAGCCAAGTAGGTCTTGTCTTAAGCTTATCATGAATTACGTGCTTGTTTCTGCACATGTGACAAATGTGTAAATGACACACTTGTGAGAAATGAGGGGAAACATTATCTCTGGTTTCCCTTCTGCAGATCAAGTTCCTCATGGTACCGCCCACATCTACCCAACTCATTACCGCATCATCCCAAATAATTCCAAATCCAAAATCCTAGGGCCTGATGTTTTATAACTGTCTAGGTTAGATATTGTAGTACATCTGTGGTGGGGAATAGACAGGACAAGTGAGGACAGGAGATGGGGCATGTTAATGAGGACAAAATTTTCTTTCTCTAACGGCTATTGTTTGTGATGACATCATCCTCCTTGATCGGGAGCTGATTCAAGATGAGAAGGGCTAAAGACTGATATTTCTAGTACCGATGCAACAAAAGTAGGGCTGCAACTAACGATTATTTTCATTGTCGATTAATCTGTCGATTATTTTCTCGATTAGTTTTTTGGTCTATAAAATTGTGAAAAATGTCGATCAGTGTTTCCCAAAGCCCAAGATGACGTCCTCAAATGTCTTGTTTTGTCCACAACCCAAAGATATTCAGTTTACTGTCATAGAGGAGTAAAGAAACCAGAAAATATTCACATTTAAGAAGCTAGAATCAGAGAATTTTGACTTATTTTTCTTAAAAAATTACTCAAACCGATTAATCGATTATCAAAATAGTTGGCGATTAATTTAATAGTTGACAACTAATCGATTAATCGATTAATCGATTAATCGTTTCAGCTCTAAACAAAAGTTTGAACTCTTAATTGGTTCAGGAGTTCATTAGTCCCGGTGTACTGCCCAGGGCCCAGTGAAACTTAAGTGACACGCTTAGCCTAAGTCACTGGAGGAGGCTCTAGGGATGATCTTGGTGTTGGCACTGGTGTTGTAAGACATTGCATAACAAGCTAATCTGATTTCAGACGTCTCAATGGCTCAGACTCCTAATGTGTCTCCCTTTCTCTGGTTCTCTGGTGTATGTGAACAGCAGAGCAGAGAGTGCAGACACAGAAAGGAATGTATTAATCAGTTTGAAGCCAGTTTAGAATGTGTCTACTTGCCTGGCTGCCATGGGCCTTTATTTCTCTATGCCTAGTTTTTCTAGCTAATCCCTCGGGTTGCCCTGTGACTGTAACTGAACTGTCATTGCTTTGTATGACAGCGAGGGGTTAATGTAACAAATCACGCCTGAATGACTGCTCACTCTCATTTTCTCTCTCAACCCACAGGCTATTAGAATTTGCTTACATAACCACAGCTCTCTGTCCCTCTCACTCTCTGAAAGAGGAACTCTGTGTGTGTGTGTGTGTGTGTTAATTCACAAAATCCCACTTCCATTCTCAAAAAACTAAAAATAACTGTTTCTATGATGCAAAAAGGCTATTGTGAAAAAGTCACTGTTGACACCCATGATCACCAATGGTCTCTTTTACTCTCAAATAATGTAGAGGCTTCTCTGTTTCTCCTCCTTCTGTCCCCAGGTAAGCCACGGAGTGTGGGAGGTTCGGAGCGTGTACATCTTTCTGGGGTGTTCAACGTGCGGAAAGGGAAGCTGGCCCTGCCAGTTAACCGCTGGTCAAAGCGCCAGGTCACACTGAGTGGAACCTGTCTCATTGTCTCGTCCGTCAAACACGCCCACACGGGCAAGATGCATATCCTCCCCCTCATCGGAGGAAAGGTATTTTGTCAAATACTTGTATGCCTTATATATGCTAGACTAGCGTTTTGTCCTGGCTAGGTACTTAAAAATCAGCCTGTCTTACACTGCGGAAATAGTAGATGGATCCCTGCCATATGAGCCATTTTGAAGGAGACTTGTAGGGTTGGGCCAATAACCCCATAGTCGGAATCAGTTCCGTATCCTTAAAATAAGCCCCAATACTTGTGATCATATGATCGCATTTGGAAAATATGAAAGTGTCTATAAATCAAGTTGCCTCTGTCTGTTGCCTGTTCCCTTTACAATAATTTTGTATGACAGTGTATCAGCAGAGGAACCCAGTGACACCAAATGAAAACAAATGTGATTTCTTTGATCGTGGATGTAAGCCCAAAATGATCAGATGACAATCGTACGCAAAAAAACCCCACTATCATTAATATTAGATTCTGAATACCTTTGGATGTACTTTTGATACTGCAGACGCACTTAGAGAAATGAGTGAAGCGTGATTCTATTTTTTGAACAACAAGTCATTACGTAGGCTAGACCTTGAAAGCTTTACATAAAGAAAAGATGTGGGGAAACCAATTTGTGGTCAATGATGCAGGTGGAGGAGGTGAGGAGACACAGCCACTGCCTGGCCTTCAGCTCAGCCGGGCCCCAGAGCCAGACCTACTACATCAGCTATGACTCCTACACAGAGCACCTCCGCTGGCACAGGCATGCTGCAAAGGTACGCAGTGTGTGACTTTGTGTATGTGTGTTTATGCTCATGCTGCAGCAGGTGATTTACTGATTAGCCACCTTCAACCAGAGAGGAGGAACTAATTAGTGAAATCACTTGCTGTAGTCTTTGGTTGGAATGAAAACCTGCATACACTCTGTCCTCCATGGCACTTGGTTGAGTATCCCTGCTTTAAGATATGGAGTTCATATTAATATCACCCATGTGTTATATGAAGACAAGTATGTTGACATAATTAATGCATTAATTAGCTTCATCAATAACCTCATTAGCGTAACGTATGTTTAATATATCATGGTGATCATATTGCGGGACATTACGCAGCTCAAGTGCCTCTTGTTGTGGAATTGTCATTGTCACAAGTAAAGTTGCATTGTAATGTTTCTCATCCATCCCTCCCACTGTGTCAGATTGCGTCCCAGAGGGTGAGCTCAGTTGACCTGTCGTCTTGCAGCCTGGAGGAGCTGCCCTCTCAGCTTTTCTACAGCCAGGACCTCACCCACCTGAACCTCAAACACAACTTCATGTCCCCACACAAGGGTCTTGCAGCACTCACAAGGTTAGTTTCTAACACCAGCACCCCCCACACCACAGTCAGGCAGGGCCTGCCACCAGCCTGAGGATTTAGGAACAAGAAGAGGCTGAAAGATGAAAAGGAGTTTTTTCCTCTCTTTCTCACTCTGTCTCTCTTTTGGATGAGGTTTGTCCCTCAACAGCTTTCTCTCTCTTGGAGAGCTACCATATGGTCTAAAGAGGTCTGAAGAGGAAGCGGCTTAGATCAAATTACAGATGATGCCTGCGTGGGTGGCTGTGTGGCTTGGATGATTAAAAGCAAGCTACAGTGGTGATGAGAGATTTGACATTCGACCACCTGACCTCTGGGGCAGAGGGCTCCGTTCGGGTCAGCCGCCTAGTCAAACTGGTCGCTGCTGTCATGGCATTAGGAAAGACTCTCACTGTCAAAGATACTGGTTCCGTCTGACTTCAGCAGGCTAATTCCTTTGAGTGAGTGCATACACATGCAAGTAGGATGTAGGATGCTGTAGGAAGCTTTTTGTTTTGTAGTTGGAAAGCATAAATAAATCAGTACTTTTACTGAGTACAGTACAGTCATTTAACTAATTAATTATTTGTTTGACCTCTTATCCTGATTAAGAGAAACCTGAATAATATACCTGGGATATAGCAATATTAGCTGCTCTCCCCTGCAGCTTCTGTTGAGGTGCCCTTGAGCAAGGTACTAAACCCCCAATTGCTTTAGTGGAGCTGCTCAGTGGCTAACGGTAGACTGTGGTTGTACTGTGGAGTTCCCGGGCATGAATGTGCATAACTGTGTGAGTGCAAATAAGGGCTTTTTTTTATCCATTTATACCGGGTTGTGTGTGATCAAGACTTAAAGATGGTATGTAAACAGCTTATCCCAAATAAGACTTAAACCAGGAGATAAGCTATTATCGAGAATATCATGTGCATGTAAACACACTCTATGATCATCTTAAAATCTAAAATACCACTTAAATAAAAACCAGCCGATTAGCGACTAGAGCAAAGTTCATATGTTGTACAACAACCTTGCCTCTACCTGCCGAACTCTGCCTGCGGCCCACTGTCTTTTCTTTTGTTATCTTTGTGTTAGTTCTTTGGCTGCGCTTCAGTGCCCACTGTAACTGTCATGCTTTTGAAGGGAATGGATATATGCTCCCATTGTTCCTCCATAAACACACGCTTCCCAGGCGGTGTTTTCAGGAATGTGTTTTCCCATGGTGTGGCTGTGGCTTTCCCTCGGAAGGACGTGAATCCGGCACAGCCTTTCACCCTGGCCCCTTTGTGAACTGGATTAGGTTAGCCTGGGAAGGCCAGGGAACTGTTAGACTAAATACACACACACACACACACACACACACACACACACACACACACACACACACACACAAATAGTGCCTACCATAACCACATGCTGCATTGTTTTGGTGAACATTTTTACTCTTGTAAACATTTTGCTTAAAATAGTGGTTGTGTGTTATGCTCTTGTGTTATTGTCAAGATCTTACACAGGCTTCCTCCCTGGTAGTTTTCCCTATTTGTCAGACAGGCATTATGTAACTAAAATATTTTTCCACAATGTTTCTGTTAGAGCTTCCCCTTAGCAGAAGGCCAAGGTCTGATTATAGCACTGATGGATTAATCTCTCTTTCTCTCTCCTTGTCTGCCCTTCTCTTCATGCCTCTCTCTTTCTCTCTAGGTTCTGTAAACTGAGAAGCCTTATTCTGTCTAATAACGCTCTGTGTGAGTTTCCCCTGGCCTTGTGTGACATCGCCTCGCTAACGGAGCTCAACCTGTCTGGAAACTGCCTCTCTTCTCTGCCTGCAGCAATCGGAACCATGCACAAGTGAGTGGGCTCAAAGGAAATAATGACCTTTGGCCTGCAGTACTATTATCTAGTATGTGATTATGATGATGATAATTTGCTTGGTTATTGCCAGAGAGGAGAATTTGTCCTTGGTGACCTATACCTTGCTGAAGGAGACATTAGATAGGATAGCGTTTGTGTCATTGTCATTCCATCACTGCAGATGAATCCTTGTCATGATGTGTATAAAGTGAGCAATTGGCTGTGCACCAGATTCCTGTCCTGACAATGCAGTGGTTTTGTGCAGATGATCATAGTGCAGAGTCATACTGATGCTGTCCCTGCACTCACTTATTGTATGCACCACCAGTTGTCAGTTTGTGTGTGCATGTGCATGCTTGCATGTGTGCGTGTCTATGTGATGTTAGCGAGTCGATTGCAAAAATCTGATTTTTAGCACGTTGTGAACAAATCCGGTTTCAGACATGCTATTGTAATAGGATTTTAAAGAATTTAGGCTAGCATTTTAAATCCCACCAAAACTCACTTTTGCTTTTGAATGCCATGTACATTTATGCCACATGTATGCAGGAGAATGTCAAGCACATCTGTGACAGTGATTGCAGAGCATATAGACAATTTTTGATCATAAAACAATGATATTCCAACCTGGAGACAGACCTTTTTTAGACTTGCAGATGATAGAATACACCATTAGTGTGAGCCTCAAAATCCCCTCCCCCTAATCTCCCGGTGTTTGTGCCCAGCCTGCAGACTCTTATTCTGGACGGGAACTTCCTGAGCTCACTGCCTGTGGAACTGGGCTCTCTGGAGGGCCTGACCTACCTGGGCTTATACTTCAACTGTTTCAGCTGCATCTCCCCAGTCCTAGAGAAACTAAAGGGCATGGAGAGACTCTGCCTGGCAGGGAACCAGCTCTCTGTCCTAGACATGGCTGGACTGCAGTGGCTGCCTACTCGCCACGTAGATCTCAGGTAAGCATATCTGCACTGACATTGACGTAGCTTTTTTTTACCCCAACCTCTTAGTACTGCATCAAGTCTTATTTAAAATCTGAAACATGCATACACATCCTGAGATGCTTTGTACAGTCTGTTTTGCAGTGAAAATGTTTTTAGTTGCATGCATCAAAGAAATTCCAACAATTACACAAAATGAATAGTATATATTTCCACATCACCGTATGTTTTGCTAATTGTGCTCAGTGGGTTTATAAGTCTTAATGTCAGATAAATAACATAAACTAAATAATGAACTAAATAAAGTTAGATGGATTTCCATTCATTCAAACCAAATAGATCATATTGAGTTAAATGTATGCTTCTGTGGTTTGACTAACAGTCTCACCTTTCTCCTCTCTGCCCTCTTTCCTTATGTTCATGTTCTTCTTCCTCTCTGTGCTTTGCGTGTTGTACAGGTTGAACCGGCTCCAAAGGGTGATGGTGGGAGAAGCAGGCCAGCTGGCCCACGTTGTCCAGCTGGACGTGAGGGATGCTGGCCTAGAAGAGCTGGATGTCAGGCCTCTCTCCAGGCTGGAGCTCCTCCGCTGTGACAGAAACTCACTCTCCCTCCTCAGAGTCAGTGGCCACACCCTCAAGGGCCTGCATGCTGCACACAATGGTACAAACACTTACATGTGTATGGTATACACGTTAAACAGATCATGTTTCACACCATACGTGCACACACTAAGACCATTAAGCTTCACGCATGTTCTGTGTGTCTTTCTTAGAGCTGAAACAGCTGGAGGTGAACCCTGTGCCAGAGAATCTTACCACTCTGGATTTGTCCCGGTATGAAGCACCAGTTACACATACTATCTATAAACACCGCACTGTCCTGTTTACTACACAGAAGAGTAGGCTATGTGCTGGTTATAACCTGGTTGCTGGCCATATTTTGTGTGTTAAAGGAATAAGCTGGACTGTGTCCCGGACTGGGTGTGTGAGAGCAGCAGACTGGAGGTGTTGGACATCAATCACAACTGTGTTACTGAGCTGCCCATACGGTGAGCATCACACACACACACACACACACAGCCCACATGCAAATTGTACATAGCTTCTTTTGGGTGCACATGCATGATGCAGCCTCATCAGGCTAATACAGAGTTCCTATTGGCTAAAAACAATTCTCTTCATGTTGAGCACTTACAGATTTCTACACACACAGCTTGTAACTGTGAGCCTCCTCTGTTGTCTGTGTGTGCTGTAGGTTGCTGTGTAGTGGCAGCTTGAGAAAGCTGCTGGTGGGCTGGAACGGTCTGCATCGGCTGGCTGACAGGCTGGAAAGGTCCCAGCTAGAGGTCCTGGACGTCCAGCACAACCACCTGACTGAGCTCCCACACAACCTGTTCATCAAAGCCCAGAGGTACACACACACAAAGACAACAGCATATACACCAACACACAAAACTCTGCTCTTTCTTTCTTTCTTTCTTTCTTTCTTTCTTTCTTTCTTTCTTTCTGCCTGTCTTTCTTTCTTTCTGTCTTACTGTTCTTTCTGTCATTCATTCAATCATTCATTCAAGTGCTCACTTTATATTCTTTCTTGTTATGTCATCACAGCTTGCGATACCTAAATGCATCAGCCAATAAGCTGGAGAGTCTTCCCCCAGCTAGCCTATCAGATGAGAGTTTCAGCAGCCTGGAGGAGCTCTATGTGACCAATAACAGCTTGACAGACAAGTGTGTTCCTCTCCTGACTGGACATGGCCACCTTAGAGTGCTCCACCTAGCCTACAACCAGCTGCAGACCTTCACTGCTAGGTAAAGTACTTTATATACACTTATGAACTGAGCTTGTTTATGTTTCCAACATAACTACATTTGGGAAGGACACTTTTTGCTCTGCTGCCCCATTACCTTAAAATGGACTGTAAAAATATATAAAGCTTTGTAGTCACATTGGAACAGTCTGTTATAAATAACAAAATGGAGACCTGAAGGACAAATAAAAGAAAAAAACAAAAGAAACTCTCACAGACACACACATAGACACACTGTCACCCTCAGTAGTGTTCCAGTTATCAAAGACTGGGTCAGGAGGGTTAGGTTCCCAAAACACACTGCACTTGAGATCTAAGGCTACATCTGGCTATGTTATGCTGAAGATTACCCATGTTTGTGCACTTAAATATAGGCTTACTTCAAGATTGCAGGTCTGCAACCTGACCCCCACCCACCCATTTGCACATACATTTACACACATTCCCCTGCTTTTTTTTAGTTGTCCTAATCCTAAAAACAGAGTACATTTTGCTTCATTATCCTGTTTCTGAGCCTGCCTGCGTAATCAGGTTTCGGTCACAAGAAAAAATGAGTTTGTAAATCGTGTATCTTCCTAAATAAAGTTTGCAAAACCAGCACTCTGGTATAACCCTGACTTCACCTCCTGCAGTAAGCTGGCACGACTGGAACAGCTGGAGGAGCTGGACCTGAGCGGCAACAGGCTGAGGGCTGTGCCTACCACCATCCTGAGCTGCCAGCGCATGCACACACTCTCTGCCCACTCCAACTGCATCAGCGTGTTCCCCGAGGTCCTCCAGCTCCCTGAGATCAAGGTCAGACACACACATGTTTTAAGCAGGGTTTCCTCTACATTCATTAAGCTGTGGTGGTCCTCCGCAGCTAGAGTATATAAATACACTGAATTATTTATCTGGCCACATTGCTCAGCCTGCTTCTAAACAATTTCAATTACAGCCCAATTATCCATATATAATGATATAAATATCTGATCCTGAATGGGTCCCAAACCTGGGTCTCAGAACCAAAATTACCCCCACAACTACAAAGAAAATATATAGAGAAAACACTGTCTGAATGATTCATCCATGTCCACAGAAACTGAAAACATTCACTAAAAACAGCACAAAGGCAGATTTCCAGACACATGCACACAGAATGTCCACACACATCTACACACCCTGCTGTCCAGTACTGTAACAGAATCAGTATTAGCTGTTGCCCGAGTTAGGTGCCTCGTGGAATTAGTTCAGCAAATTAAGCATGGAAAATAGGGTCAGTCTAGTGGTATGGCAACAGCCCAGCTCTCTCTCTCTCTCTCTCTCTCTCGCTCTCGCTCTCTCTCGCTCTCTTTTTATCTCTCTGTTTCTGTCCATCTACCTCTGTGTTCATCTTTAACTCAGGCCTGGCCAGATCAGGAAATCCTCTGTAATCTCCCAGTAACTTTCCCCTAATCTCTGCCTCACTCTGAACTCAAATGACTGCTGCATTCTCCTGTCCGTGCATGCATGTGTGTGTATTGTGTGTATGTGTGCGTATGTGAATTGACCCCTCTCTATCACTTGCTTTCACAGTGTGTAGACCTGAGCTGTAATGAGCTGACTGAGGTGACTCTGCCAGAGACTCTACCTCCTAAGCTCCAGGAACTGGATCTCACCGGCAACCCCCGCCTTAACCTGGACCACAAGAGCCTGGAGCTGCTCAAGTATGAACTTGCATCACACACACAGACAGACACACACACAGAGCAATAGAAATCACCCATGGGAAAATATTACAAAGTGACTTATTTGACTTAAATCAACTGAATTATTTTTTTCCTCTCTACAGTAATATCCGGTGTTTCAGAGTAGACCCGTCTCCCTCTGCTCTGTGTGTGAGTGAGGGCCCCGGGGCCCCTGCTGTCTGGAGTCACGGCTACACAGAGGCCTCTGGAGTCAAAAACAAGTCAGTTTCCCCCTCTTTCTCTCTTTCTCTTTACATTTCTATCTTCGGTACTCTTCACCCACATTCTTTTTTCTTTGGAATCCTTTAAGTGTGAGCTTATTGTCTATCTATTATTATTATCTAACTTTTTAAATTGATCTAGATAAATCTATTAAGAGCACATTTGTATATATGTTACACATTATTAATGTTCATCTGTTTGTGGTTGTTCTCAGGCTGTGTGTGGCAGCCCTGGCCCTGGACAGTTTCTGTGGGATTCGTGAGGCGCTGTATGGAGTGTTTGACGGAGACAGGAATGTTGAGGTGCCTTACCTTCTGCAATGCACCATGGGAGACGTGCTAGCAGAGGAGCTTCACAAGAACCAGAAGCAGGAAGACTACATGACCAACACCTTCCTCACCATGCAAAGGTAGACACTCGCACACGCTGCAACGATTTCTTTACATACACGTAGGAACCAGAGTATAGACGTGGAAAGCGCACAAATGATCACACTTTACAGACTTTGACAGCTTATCTTGGCGCTCACAATCATGCACACTCCTCTGAATGCCGTGTTTGTGTGTTGCATCTCTGCAGAAAACTGGGCACAGCAGGCCAGAGGCTGGGCGGCTCGGCAGCTTTGTGTCACATCAGACATGACCTGGTGGCCCCCGGTGAGCGTGGAGGCTGCTTCACCTTAACAGCTGCCAATGTGGGGAAGTGCCAGGCTGTATTGTGCCGAGATGGCAAAGCTGTGCAACTCTCCTCCGTACACTCTGTCAAACAGGAGCTGGAGTACCAGAGAGTCCGGCAGCATAATGCCATCATCACCGAGGTAACAAGAAACTGTGTGTGTTCTCTTAACTCTGATGTGCTGGTGATTTGTGTGCATGTTTGAGGCCTTGTGTGAGGATATTATGTAACCGCTCTTTCTTCTACTCCTCCACAGGATAACAAAGTCAATGGTGTAACCGACTCCACTAGAATTATGGGTTACTCCTTCCTGTGCCCATCTGTGACCCCGCGACCCCATGTCTCCATGGTGACCCTTACCCCCCAAGATGAGTTCTTTCTGCTGGGCAGCCGGGGCTTGTGGGACATGTTGTCTCCCAGCGAGGCGGTGGAGGCAGTGAGGAATGTTCCAGATGCTCTGGCTGCTGCGAAGAAGTTGGTGACTCTGGCTCAGAGCTACGGCTGCTCCGACAGTCTCAGCGCCGTAGTGGTCCAGCTCAGTATCACCGAAGACTGCTGCTGTTTCTGCGAGCCACCACCCCCACCCCCCAGCCCCGGCCTGGGCGCGCACACACACACCAGCACACACCCTTACCCAGCAAGTGACGGCAGCCTGCCTCTGCCGCCAGCTTCCTCAGGAACAGTCAGCGAGCTGAGTAGTGAGTTCAGCACATCAGAGATGAGCAGCGAGGTGGGCTCCACAGCCTCCTCAGACGAGCCGCCACCCCAAGCCGAGCCCCTGACGTCCCACCTGAACCTGCCAGGGCGGGCCGGGGTGCGGAGACCTGCATGTGGAGGAGGGACCTTCCAGAGGCAGTTCTCCGGGGCTCTGTCTGACAACGGGCTGGACAGCGAGGACGAGGAGCCCATCGCCGGCGTCTTCTCTAATGGCAGCCGCGTCGAAGTGGAGGCCGATGTCCACTGTCTGCACGGACGGGACTGCCCAGCACCCCAGCCACACGCACACGCTCACACACACCCCAGCTCAAACATTCCTCCACCCGTCGCGTCGCATCCTGAGCCTTCACCCCTCCCCATCTCCTCCCCTTCCCCCTTACCGGTCTTGCATTCCCCCGTCCCTCCGCCCTCTCCCTGTCCCGGAGGAGAGGCCCGGTCAGGGACTCTTGGCCGCAGGGCTCGGGCCAACGGCTCGGTGGCTTGCCAAGGGAGGAGCCAGGACCTCATAGAGGAAGCGGCCGATGCCCCCGTCAGGAAGCAGGGGGGCTACTTCAATGCGCCTGCCCAGCCGGACCCCGACGACCAGCTCATCATCCCCCCAGAGCTAGAGGATGAAGTCCGACAGATCATCCAGCAGCAGCAACAGGAGCAGATGCAGCCCCACAGCCAGCAAGCACACACCTACCAGAAGCCTGCAGACTACTTTGTCACACCCCTCTAACTTGGCACTCTATTCCCCCCTTCACAACAGTCAGTGTCAATTTCTCATCGGGGACTTGAAAATTAGGTGAGTATCAGGGATGGAGTACTGTCAAGGAGATTTGATGCACTGCACTGCATCAAGTTGTACCGCTCCCTCCAAACACCCATGCCCTCAGAGTATTCTGAATATGCCTCGCATATGCTAACTGTTACGGACCAGAGAGACTGTGTTTTGTTATGTTTTTGTTATTTACTTTATTTTATACTGTTAACTCTATGCCCCAGGAAATGCAATGCAATTTTATAACACTTTTTGTGCATTAATTCTTCACATAAGTTTAATTTAATGTAATTGATTTTTATCATATCATTTTATTTGATGGATGAAGCACTTTGAATGCTTTTTATTAGACTTTTATTTGAAATTAATTCTATGTTAAATGGTACATTCTGATACAGACCATACTATTCCATGTGTTGTAGCAGACATTTCCCCTGTTCGCTGTGGCTATTGGCCTTCAAAGATGTAGGAGTTAGTAAAAAGGTTTAGACTAACTCCTTGGAGTTGCATAATCATAAGTGACCTAGTCACTGAAGTGTACTAATATTCTCTGAGAGAAAAGATGATTATTTCTAAAGGCTGATGTTCCAGAGATGTGTTGTTGGGGGTGTGCAGAGTTCAGAGTAGTGGTGCAGTGCTAGGTGGAATGCTGAAGGGGTGGGATCCTACGGGCATTACCAGCTCAATGAATGTTTTCGGAACAGTGTTACGCAGACTTCTTGACAATGGCAAATCGCACAAGAGAGCTACTTTTGCTATATAATAAATTTAAGTTTTCAGATAACCATAAAATGTTGTCCTTGACTTCTTGAGGGGGGTTGGAGGATGCTTACAACTTACAGATCCTGACAGTAAATATACAAGGTTAAGAACATAATGGAGGGCTGCACAACAAACTAAGATTTTGCGTTTTCCCAAGTGATGGCATAACATTGTATTGTAAAGCTTGTGCCATTGTGATGCACCCACTGTATTGCGTTATGCACAATTGTAAATTTAGAACTTGGGTTATTACCTCATTCTGGAGAATGTCTTTTGTTATTTATTATGACTTGACTGACCCGATAACTGTTACTTCACTGTGGTGTCCTTTGTGTGTATGGGCCATTGTGTGACAGCGGGGAGGGGGCATGGTGATCTCATAGTTGGCACAAAGCCTCTCATAGCGGGGCTTAGGAATGGAGGGTTGGAATTGTATGGAGTTGTGATGCCCCCAATAGGCCATTTTGATGTATCACACAATTGTCCTCCTTCTGAATAGAGCAGTCTTGGATAGAATGGCACTGGTGCAGGTTTATTTGCATAGATAAATTCTTCACAAGTGTTATACTGGTACACAGTTTAAAATACATTACAATATCAAAACCTTTGCTTTAAAAACGGCAATCTTTGATTAAAAAAATGCTGGTTCATTCATAGCAGTAGGCCTATACAAGTTAAAAAAGGTTTTATATAAATCCCTGTCACAAGGCACATAATCCAACATAGAAATCATGATTTTGGGCTTATATTGGAATATAAGCCCAAAAGGGCCTATAGTCCCCAAAAGTCCATCATTGCCTGCCTTCCTCACACATGGGTGGTTTCAGGCTGCAGCCGGGCCCTCTGCGTGGAACGGGGCTGGTGTCTGTCTGCCTCGTGGCGTTTGAGCTCCTGAAGGTAGCGCTTCACCCGCCTGACCGTCTGGAAAGTGAGCACGGTCCCGACACCGTACAGTATGGCCGTGATGAGACCGAACAGCGCCACGGCTGCGTCCGCCCCGCTCACGTCACAGTTCATCCAGGTGTAGCCGTTGCGCGCGTACAGCCGCTCGCGCCGCTGACACACGTCTGTGGAGTTGACCCCGATGACGAAGTGCAGGTAGAGCCCCACGGCCACCACGTAGGCCGCCGCGCCCACCGCCTGGAACACCAAGGCTCCGATCAGGACCTTCTGGGGCAGCAGGTGGGGGGGTTTGTTCCCGGAGACCACGAACAGGAGCGAGACGACAGCGAAGGTGAGGCTGAAGGCGATGCCCCCGTAGATGCCGGGCGCCCTCATCTGGCTGTACTGCATGTCCAGGTCGCGGACCTGCTGCAGCTCGGTGCCCTGCAGGTTGAAGTTGGAGTTGATGTTGAAACTGCCCAGCCCGCCCATGGCAGACAAGCCTGACGTCACCATCTGAGCGGCCACCACGCAGATCAGGACCAGGCCGTTGGTCAGCACAGAGCAGATCAGCACAATGCCTGGGGGAGTCAACACACACACATGCTCAGCAGATGGGGGTGAAATCTTTCACAAAATGTCATGTCATTAACATTCCTAAAGCAAATCAACTCTTTTGTGACAGTGTACTTGGAAATGGTTAAGAGTATGTCATTATTTTATTAGACTGGATGGCAGGTTATCAGCTCTCTCCCTAATCAAAGGATCGTGTTGCTCTGCTATAGTAAGTATGAGACACCGACAGACCGGTGGAAGAAAACCGGTCTGTCCAGTTTTAGGAGAGGGAGGAAGGAGGGGTATCGCTGAGAGGGAAACTAAAACCTGCCCTGTGACGCAGTAGCCTATTCAACAGCTTTCATTTACTTCTACCCAACATTACATTATCCAAGATTTCTCTGATGCCATACATTTTCTACATTGTAGTTGTTAGTAATAATTCAAATGCATTCTTTAGAGTTGCCTGCATGCTGTGTGCACCCAGTTTCTCCTGCTCTTTGACCTACCTCTCCTAGAGCATATATGAGTGCATTTGGAGTCATGGTGCTCCTCTCGTGGGACGTCCCGCACATGTTTGGGAGGGGGTGTGGTATCTCTGGGGTAGTACGGGGGCCGAGAAGAAGCCCTGGCATATAGAAACAGAGGATGGCATATGAGGAAAGGAATAAAACCAATCGAAATCTAATGCATATAATACCAATGGACACGGGCAGCTGTCTCAATCAATCAATTCACCATGCAACCCATTCATAGGCCCACCACACATTATTACAACAATCCGACAAACAGGAAAAGCAGTGAATTCTAATGACAAGACATTCATTCACCAAACCTGTCGGTTGGTGGACGTCTCTCATCGTATCTCTCATCGCGTGGATCCCGGTGATGTCTGTGGTCTCCGTTTCTCTCCCGGTGTCCCCGGTTTGATCGGGGCGGATGGCTCATAGCCTGTGCGGGAAATAAAGCCATCAACCCATTCATATAGACACACAACAGTGACCTTTGAACATTTTATTGGCTTTGAACAAAGTTAATAGGCTAGAGGACTGGCCAAGTTCCCTTACGAAGAAGAAACCAGAGTCTTACATTTTAGAAGGATATTGGCCAACAAACTAGACTATATAATAGGATATCCTATATGGATATTATGATATTATAGGAATAGTGATAGGCCTACCATAGGAGATACAAAATACCATTAGGCCTACTATAAGGTCGCTGTAAACTTAGACTACTATTGAGTATCTTAAAGACACACTAAGTCCATACAGGTGGCCTATATTATAGTGATTTTTCGTTGGGGATAGGAACAGAAAAAAGAAAAACACTTTAAATTACAAAAAAGCCTTATCTATCTTGAAATATGAAGCCTTCTAAACCATTTTATCGAGGGCTCCCGAACAGTACAGGCCTTCAAAAACAGTCAAACTTAAAAACAATGTCCCGTAGTGTATAATAAAGCAAGCAGAATCACAGCCGAATTAACGGTCGGCCCGCGATAAGCTTGGGTTTGAACTTACTGTCAAAACGATGGCGAGGAGGGCAATCACAAGTCCAAATCTGATGCCATTGTTTGATCCAGATATCACACACAGCTCGGTCTTGTTGTGGCCAGGTAGACTAACTCCACCCACCCAGCAGGGAGGAGGCAAGGCGGAAGTGTGTGACACCGCTTCACAGGTGGGGGAGCTCTTTATTGGAGAAGAGACCACAGCTGGAGAGAGGATCTAGACCGACTACAGTCTTCCACACTGAGCAAGGCTTTTTGGATGATATTCAAGTTATGACCAGTGCGTCTGAATTGGCCGCTTTGTCTGATGTCAGTCCCATCCCTGAGGCGAAAGACATACGCCTCTGTTTTAGGGGGTGTTGGACTCTTAATATGAGCGGCCTGTCCGAGGAATGTTGTTGTTTATGTGCTGAGATTTATGGCTGTCACTGGGATCTCTGAAGAGGCTTGTTGTGTTCACTCCACTATATGCTCTCTGCCTTGAATTACATAGGGCATTTCCCTCCTACAGACACGAGAAGATACGGCTGATGAATTCATAATTTTAATATTCACATTGACTTGCTGGAATATGAAGAATTTTGGTGACAGCCTACTGTATTATTCGTTTGTGTTACTTTTCCCAAAGTTCTTTGTTTAAAAACAAAAAAATGAATAAATAATAACATTCAACTCACATATGATAATAATATCACAACTACTTTCCATAATGTAAAAATAAAGCACGGGGAATCAGCTAATATAAATAAAATAAACAGCCCAATAAATAAATAAATGTGCAATGTTTGGATAAAATAACAAATCAGTGTCATTGTATCTATCCTCAATCAATTAAACAATCTTAATGGATGTTTCAATTGCTTTCTCATAACTAGTATACAGGGAGTCGATATAAGACCTTTAATGTAAATGCAAAAAAATGTTATGTTATGTTATGTCATGTCATGTCATGTCATGTCATGTCATGTCATGTCATGTTATGTCATGTCATGCCATGCCATGCCATGCCATGCCATGTCATGTTATGTTATGTCATGCCATGCCATGCCATGTCATGTCATGTTATGCCATGGCATGTCATGTCATGTCATGTTATGTTATGTTATGTCATGTTATGTTATGCCATGTCATGGCATGTCATGTCATGTTATGTTATGTTATGTTATGTTATGTTATGTTATGTTATGTTATGTTATGTTATGTTATGGTATGTTATGTTATGTCATGTCATGTCATGTCATGTCATGTCATGTTATGCCATGTCATGTCATGTCATGTTATGTTATGTTATGTTATGTTATGTTATGTCATGTTTGAGTGTAGGACTGGGGAGATGGAAACAGTAGGCTACATCATAATGTGTTGCTTTACTGTAGGAAATAGGGAAATGTTGGGCATGGGTGACTGAAAAATAACAAGGAAAGTTCTGGACTTCTTCCATAACCATGGAAATGCAGTCTAAGACAAACCCAGTGACTCAAAGAACTATGAATTGTACTACAATTTACCTACGGGTTTAGGCCACATTCCGGACGGTGGAGGGCAGCAACGCGCCATTGCTGCGTCTAGTCTGCCATAATAAACAACAAGAAGAAGAACAACGGGCAAACTCTTCCGGTTTGCATCTCTACACTCACTGATGCTGCTGAAAATAACAATATGAGGGTAAGCCTGGGTTATTTAGCTGCCTCTTAACTTAAAGACTCCCAGGTAACATAAAGTGGTTGTCACTGGATAAACCAGTCCTGTCTCTATTTTCGTACAAGTCCAGTCGTCGTGCTCGGCTATGTTGTGTCCTCCGCCTCGAGCTCTCAGCAGCGGGCTGAAATATCTGCGATGCCTGCCCAGCTTCACTGCGTCCTACTGGTTACGGACCAGTGCCACTTACATCCAAGGCCAGAGTCCCGAACCTCGCATTCGTGAATACTTCTATTACATTGACCATCAAGGACAGGTGAATGTCTGCGTTGTCATAGAAACAAGTCTTCCTAGCTAACACTTGTCACATTGTTGAGTCTCCTGCTAGCATAAATTTACAAGGTGACGGTGTGCTCAACTTACAGCTGTTCCTTGACGACACTAAAGTGAAGAACTTTGTCACTTGCTTCAAAGGTAAAACTGAGTACACACACACACACACACACACACAAAATCATATTATACATTTTGCAATGTACCCCTAGCTGGAACATGTGAATCAGTCAAAATTCCCTCCACCTGATATGAATCAGCATACCTCTTACGTTTTCAAAAACATGATTAACCCTGCTAATTACTCATGCTTAGTCATGTGCTGTGTATTACTGTGTAACGTTACAGAAAGGGCTTATTCAGCTTTGCATGACAAACTGCTTTGGGCCTCTTGTATTCACCTTCCACCTAGAAAGCACATATGGTAAGTTACCAGACATAAATGTATGGCCTGTACACTCAATGGACTGAAGCCATTGCTAATGTCTGATAGCATTAGAGTAATGTATTTTTCTGCTTCAGCCTTCTATCGCTTCATTGTACAGCAGCTCCCCAGCATCTCTGTTTCTCTATTGTCAGATAAGCAGTTCCTGGTCTTCTTCTTCAACCGCCTGCGTTTTAATCAGAGCGGGCGGTACGAGGAGCACTTCCCCTTCTTGTCCCTGTGCGGGAGGGAGAGGAACTTTGTGCGCTGTGACGACCGACCCCTGGTCTTCACCCACCTGCTGCAGGGGCCTGCGGAGGCACAAGGAACCGCGGGAGCGCCGGAGCTGCTGTCCTACTGCGGGGGCGGAGAGAAGCTGGCGGTGCCGTTCCGCCCAGAGGCCCTCTACATGCACCCTGCCAGCGGGCGGGTGTACCACCCCTGCTCCGAGCGTGGGGGGGGCGTCGGCCTGGTGAGGTCGGCCCTCGCCATCGAGCTCAGCCCCTTCTTCGGTTACCCGCCGGAGCAAGGCCAGTCGGGACAGCCCACGCACTTCGTTTGGGGAGGGCAACAGCACACACTGACCAATGAGCTAGCAGGATGCTTCCCCAGGGAAGAGGAGGGCAGTGGGCAGGAGGGAGGGATGGGCTAATGTGCAGAACAGGTTAAAGGGACACCTTGATATTTGAAATTTTATCCTGTCAAAATGTCGACATCCAGTTAATGGCCCATATCGACAACTGCTGTGTTATATGCTCACGCTCCCTATTACAATGGCCTACTGAACAGTGATTGTTGCTGATCGGAGCCTGGGGTGATGTCTGCCTTGAGTTATGCGATGTGTGGAAAGTGGCTTGTCATATACTGATGATGCAAGCTGTATAATTGATTGGATTCCATTACCTAAGGCTACAAAGGGTTGAGATAAGAGGCTGGAAGTTGCTCAATGTAAATGCTGTGATGTACATCCAGTAAAAAACAACACTAACTATGCTCAGCTGTCCGTTCAGTGTCACAGTCATCTTCCACCCTGATGTCCCTCCAAGTCAACAGACTTGGTGTTATACTGTTCTAGCATTTAGATAATATTTAATCACACGGAAATCTGTTCAATTAGATGAAACAAATGATCCCAGATGAGAAATTGGCTCATTATAGCAGCAGAGAAAAGGATAAAGAAGACAGCAAATACTTGGTACACTGAGTATTGATGATTTTACATCAAATAATTATAAAACAAAAGAACATATTGAGAATAATACAACACATAAATGCAGCTACAGTGTCTTCATTGGCAGATTTACAGGTTAGCAGATGACTGCAGTGCAGAGTGGATGTGCTAGTGTGCATTGCTAGCTGTACATGTTGTGATATACAGATGGTAGAAAATATGTACAGAATGTGAATATATATATAGATCATATTTAATTATCCTATGGAAATATATTGTGCATTATACCAGGATCATTTTAGAAACTGAAATGTGTCTTGGTAAAGACAATTTCCTTACAAGCTTTTGGGATATACTTTTGAAGATGGAGTCAAAACCTGTTTTGAATAAATGAGACCGACCGAATCACTTGTTTCCTGTTTTGTTATGTCATTTCAACATTCAAAATGCGGTTGACGAATGTCACGCGCTCAGCTGCATTAAAGAACTTACAGATCAACATCACAATCAGATGAATATTTACTGAAATGACAGTTACAATTGGCACAGAAATTATTAAGGCATTCGCGAGGTCAGCTAAAGTTTCTCTTCCTGGTTGCAACATCTGCCGTCGCTCCGAGTAACCAGGTAACCACTGACGCATCAAACTACGGTCACCAGTTAATCTGGAAACGAGTTAAACTGTAACCGGAATGCAGGTAGTCCAAAACCGCGAGGTCCGGCACAAATTAAGCACTGGTCAGCTGAGAACATTAGCCCATGTTTACTTACTGGAAAGCAGTAAATAGCTGAAACTGGAACTGCAATTTACATAAACCTGTTTGGATAGATGTGTGTCACGCCTTGCTTTTCTGCGCATTACATTGCCAGCAAGGTAGGTTACTTGTGGTAGCCTATTTCCTCGAGGTGTTTTAGGTGTAGAGGCTTTGGTCCTCGTGCATGCCAACAGTGGGCGAGAAGAGTCAGAGGGGGGCCTTAAAGAACTGCAAGTCCCAGAGATCTCGGCATTAGTTGAACTGGAGCTCGGGCTTGAATAACATGGCAGCGCCGTCCAGCAAGACATGCGAGGTCATGGAGCGGTCTATCCGCGAACGGGTCCCCCCGCTGCTGACGGACCTGTACCAGTTCACCATGGCGTATGCCTACTGGCGAGCTGGCAGGCACCAGGAGCCCGCCGTGTTTGAGTTATTCTTCAGGGACAACCCGTTCGGCGGCGGCTTCTCGCTCTTCTCCGGGCTGCACGACTGTCTGCTGTTCCTGCGGAGCTTTCGATTCACGGACGAAGGTGAGGAAGTAAGCGTGGGCTTAATACTCTTAATATTCAAAAGTGAGCAATAAAGATTGGTAATGATGCTCTTATTCGTCATCACATTTGACATTGGATTGCTTTTCCTCCAATTCATTAGCATGCCGTTCTGATTGCGCAATACTTTCAGCACGCAACCCCCGGGCTCTCTATGGATAACGCAGGAATGTAAATGTATCTCGGTGAACTTTGCTGTGTGTTGAACTTCGGCCTACAACACTATGACTATAGTATAATACTTCCATGACAGCCCGTAATGTCTCGCTCGTGGGTTGTGTCACTCATTACAGCAACAGGGCAAACCCAGCAAAACGCTTTACACCTATCCAGACTTAAGGGTATATCACCATCATCCGCAAATACATTTTCCTTGTCTGCTAAATATGCAGACCTGAACTTTGACATTTGTCACTGGCATTGCCTGAAACGCAGTATGATTGGCCAGTGCTCATGGAATTGCAAGCAACCTACTTGGAAGTTGCAAGTAGGCAAAGAGGTAGCCTAGTCTTGCGAAAAGCAACAAATGTAGCTTAATTGAGCTTGGGAATGACATTCCTGGAGTGCCATTCATACCTGTGACAGGTCATGGCAGCATTGAAATATGTCTGTGTCCCACCTTGGTCATCCCATTTCAAATCTTCAGGAAGCTGTCAGTTGTTGGCTGCCACACGAGAAAGTGTCTTGTCCATCCCACTCTTACCCTTTCAGATCTAATGACATTAGCTGTACAGGAGGTTATTAGATTCAGCTCCATTACTGTCGGGCATGTGTGTGTGTGTGTGGTGAGAGAGACAGGACATGTGAGGGAGAGAGGGCACATGGAAGAGACACACGTGCTTGTGTCAGTGCACATGTGGGATAGGTTTGTGATAGGTTTTGTTTATTTTTTTGAAACAGTTTTCGGACTTCCCATGCCCGCTGTAGGGAAGTGATATATTATTGTGTCTAAGGGACATTGTTGCATGTAATGTGTTGAGGGTGTATATCTGTTTTGTGAATCTCCATGGATCCAGATGTGGAGTACCTGCACTCGGTCCTGCCCCCAGCCACTGACCCTGCCTTCTTCCAGTTCCTGCGAGGCCTGGACTGTTCCGGGGTCACTCTCTGCTCCGTCCCCGAGGGGACTGTGGTCTTTGCCAGGGTGAGCTGCAGGGGTCCGGGGTCATGGTGTAGGTCAAAGGTCACAGTCGGGGTTGTGGCTGCGGGTCACAGGGTGTAACTTGCGCTGTATTTCTGGAACGTCTGCAGGTGCCTCTGATGGAGGTGGCAGGACCTCTGGCTGTGGTTCAACTGCTGGAGACTAGCCTACTGTGTCTGGTCAACTATGCCAGGTAACAACCGATACACACACACACACACACACACACACACACACACACACACACACTCACACTGACTAAGTGGCCATCTTTGATTGATAATTAAAAAAAATATAATATTCAAATGTTCTTCTTTTTTTTTTTTAACACTAAATCTTTATTCACAATTACACACATTTCAAGATTGAAAAATTCCAATACAATGTTTAAGTGCAGTGATAAAGACAAAATCACAAATAGACAATAAAAATTATAGGAACAGAGAAAATAGGATAATATCATTACAAGTTACATGTGCAGGAACAAAAAAGGTAGATCAACTATTATAAATAGGTAATTACATCTTACAGTACACAAACTTTTTTTGTTCTCAAATGTTATTCTTCTACCAGGCAATATAGTTCTTAACAGCAGCTAAACAATGTGGTTGCTAAGTGACACATATGTTGAGTGGTTGGTATGAGTGGTGATTTTTGGCCAGTGTATGAATAGTTAAATTAGCTTTTCTGCTGTCACAGGTGTGTGTATATTGGGTATTTTACCACGGCTTCCAACGCGAGTCAGCCAGTTATAGCTGGGCACCCATTTTGTTTCTCTCTGTCTCTTTTTCTCATTTCTGTTGCTAGTCTGGTATGCAGTAATGCAGCCCGCTTCCGCCTGGCGGCTGGCCCCAGGAGGAAGCTGCTGGAGATGGGTCTCAGGAGGGCTCAGGGACCAGATGGCGGGCTCACCGCCTCACGCTACACACACATTGGAGGTGAATGCTGTGTTTTCAGTCACAAATTCACTTTCTCCCACTCAACAAGTTCACATTCTGTACAGTCCCATGGCACATTTGCGTTTTTTTAAAATACAGCTAGCTAGATAAAAATGATTTCGAAAGACAGAACAAATATCAACCATATGTTCGGTTATTTGACAGGGACAATGCACATATTTCTGTAAATGTCCTAGAGTTAGCCAAAAAGGCTCGTTTTCTTCTGTAGTCCCTGGTCAGATGTCATTAGTGGCTGCCTAAAATTAAAAACATAACCAGAGGACAACATTAAGGCAGATACACACATATAGTGTTTGGTGACAGGTCAACAGCAGATATTAAAAAGAAAACACATATGGATGTAGGCATGCTCACTGAGGGGAAGTACACAGACTGTGATGCACATCAGTGAAAAGTCACAGGACAACATTTAAAGCACACAGACCTTTATTAGTACGATACAAACAGTATACACAAACAGTTAGCAAAGAATGGACAGACAAGTTCAACGACAGAGTGCTAGATGGGAAAGTTTGCAACCGATTGTCGCCCTCATCTTGTGCCAGGTACCTGCATGTCAGACAGGGTTTTGAATTCTCTTTGAACTACCTTTTGATAGTATCTCCAATAGTAAACATCCAAAAGAAAACAAGATTTTTTTTAGATATTTCCTCAGATGTTGACATGAGAAGGAAGACTAGTTCTTTCTGAATGTAAGAAGATGATTGTGGGAATAGAACTTTAACTTTCTTTCTTTAAGTAGATACTGCTCAATGAACAACATAAGATGTAAAATGTGAACTTTCAGAGCAGACAGGTATAGAGCAGTGAAGTGTTTTGCCCTGGTTGACTGACTTGAATTTGCTCTTTTGATGCCCGTGTCGCTGGAGCAACAGCACTGTGGGAAAAGCATTTGCACTAACACACACGCACAGACTGACTCTGGAATCTGTCTCCCAGGGTTTGATCTCACCAGTAATGTTCAGGCTGGTTTCCTGTTTGGGATCCCTGTAGCAGGTACCATGGCACACTCCTATGTCACGTCCTTTTCCTCCCTGGAGGAGGTGTGGCCACAAGTGAGTCTCCGTAACCTCTCCTCTGATCATCCGTAACGAGTGACATATTACTACAGTATATCAACCGATCTGTATTGTAATCAATCTTCAATTCAGCGATTTGTTATTATGTAGTATCCAGTTCACAGTGACATGTAGTTAATGTGTCCTCTCTTGTCCGTGCCCAATCAGACTCTAGTGGCAGAGAATGGGGACCCCGACCCAATTGACCTCATCTCGCTGACCAAGGGTTGGCTGGGCCGTGTGTGTGAGCTGCTGGGAGCGGAGCCGGGGAAGATCCGCGAGGGCGAGTTGGCTGCCTTCCTGTCCTACGCCGCCGCCTACCCTCACAACTTCCTGCCTGTGATCGACAGCTACAGTGTCAGCTGGTAACTGCACCCGTGTCCGCTCTTTTCAGATTTTCCGAGATGGACCCAAAGAGAGACAGAATACTTTTAAACGTCCATCCACCTGTCTCAATGTCTCAAGTTCCAAGCTGATGTGGTGTATTGTGTGTGTGTGTGTGTGTGTGTGTGTGTGTGTGCCCGACTGCAGTAGTGGTCTGCTGAACTTCTGTGCTGTGGCCCTGGCCCTGTGTGAGCTGGGCTACAGGCCTGTGGGAGTTCGTCTGGACAGTGGGGACCTCTGCAGGCAGTCGTTGGACGTCCGACATGTCTTCAAACTCTGCAGCGAGCAGTGAGTAAGGTGCCCGGCTGCATGTGTCTGTTTGGGTGTGTCAGTATGTCCATAATAAGCCCTACAGAATTCATCTGTTGCCTCTAGAGGTTTATTTTGGATTACTACAGTTTCCTTTTACTCTTTAATCCCTACAGTTTCTCCATCTCTGCTTTCCATTCGCTGATCATTGTTGGCACCAATAACATCTCAGAGCAAAGCATGGTTGAACTCAACAAGAAGGTAAGAGGGCTGAACCCAGGGGATTGTAAGTCGCTCATTTTATTGACACTCATCTTCTCTCCCTTCATGCCCTCATCCTTTCCCCCCTGGTCTGTGTATCATTGTCTCAGGAGAATGAGATCGACGTGGTCGGCGTGGGAACGCATCTGGTCACCTGCACAAGACAGCCCTCTCTGGGTTGTGTGTATAAGGTAATGTGTTAAACACAAAAGAACGCACTCACACGGACAAACGCTCGATTACCAGTTTAATGTTTCCCACTCTCCAACTGCTCCCTTCCAAACTCACTTCTTCTATCGCTTTCACAGTCGTATGGCCTTTCCCTCTCTCTCCCTCCCTTTTTGTGTGTGTGTTAGCTGGTGGAGGTGAGGGGCAGGCCCAGGATGAAGTTCAGTGAGGACCCAGAGAAGAGCACCGTGCCTGGGAGGAAAGCGGTCTACCGGCTATTAGACGCTGAGGGTGAGAATTCATGTTCACTACCCCTCTGTTCCAACTCGCTTCTGACAGTTCAACAGCTTTCATTCTCCCTCTCTCTATGTTTTATGTCTCTCTCTTGCTCCGTTTCCCACTCCTTTTTTTTCTTCAGGCCATCCTTTCCTGGACCTGTTGTGTCTGGCAGCGGAGCCTGCTCCAGAAGCAGGAGTCCCAGTGAGCTGTTACCCTCTGGGATGGGACAACACCTCTCACTCAGTCACTCCAGTTCAGGTCACCTGTCTGCGCCAGGACGTTTTTGCCAAAGGACAGGTGAGGATACTTTGATACTGCATATTCAGAAGCTTGTGTAGACCTCATCATAGAATTATGGCTGTATGGAGATGAGTAGAAGATGCCAACTTGAACGAAGAATCCAACCTTAAACACTTTAACACTTATAAAAACAAAACAGCTATTGGCAGTGTTCTCTGCATTTATGGGCCCACTTTGTTGTTTGGTGGTGTATTTTTCTGCAGATAACTGGTCAAATGTAGACAATATGGTGTCACATCAAGATAATTTCAGCACAGTTACAGTGGAGTTTAAAAGCTGAAATTCTTTATTCAACTATCTACAACATCAACGGTAAACTTCAGGTTTTGGTGTCAGTCCCCCAGAATCAAAAGGCAAGGGCTTCTTTCTTGACTCGCCATTTTGCACCGACATTCAACAATCATACAGGGAGAAATCCATCGTAGAAATCATCATAGAAGAGGCAGAGATGTCAATTTCTCCACTAGCAGAACCCTCAAAACACCATAATGCAATGCAGCCACAAGACATTGACAAGACTTTTTTTTCAACTGGAAAACCTCTTGTTCTGCTATCATTATCACTCTCTCCCCCTACACATATAACCCACAGCTGAATGCAACAAGTTCAGGCACGTTATGTGGGGGTTGTTTAAAGGCATTCTGGGAAATGTAGGAAATTGCCAACTTAAGTAGAAGTAGATGATGCAGGTTGAGGGAAAGTGGGCACACTAAAAAATTTAATTACTTAATTAAATTAAATTACAACACTTCATCACAAAATTACTCCTGGAATGCATTGAACAATGCACAACAATACAATATATAACAGTGCAAGGGTATCCTAGGGTGGATTTTTCCTTTAAGTATGTGTTTGCCACACTCTCTAGGTCACACACCCTCTGTGCAGCGCTGCTGAAACTAGAGCAAAGGTCCAGAGCTCCCTCCAGACCCTGCACCCTCGACATAAGAGACTGCAGGAGCCAGACTCTTACACAGTGAGTCTCGCACACATATACACATATACACACACTGCTTCCAAATTTGTGCTGAATGCAAAAATACAGAACAATTCAGACTTCCTCTGAGATGCAGGAGCTACACACACTTTACACTGCATACTTGGAAGAAAGATTTCCTTTCCTACAGTCTGTGGCCCTCTCTTCCCGCTAGGTGGCGTTGTCAGAGAAGCTCCATAACCTGGTCACAGAGATCCGGAGGGGCAGCTGCAACGACAGCAACTTTCTGTTAGCCAACTAAGAACTACACAATTCTTCTGTTGTCATCTCCTAATTCCATGTCGTTTGGTTGACACTTTTTCCACAAAGTGCCTTACAGTACCACAAGTTCATACATTTGCAGTATGCATGGCCGTAGTGAAACCCTAGTCCTGGCAGTGTTAGCGCCATGCTCTATCCATACAGGACCTCCACAGCTGTGTTGAGGCTTATGTCGTTCAAACCCAATGGCTTTAAGAAGAAAATGGGGTCAAATGAAAAGAACTCACAAAGGAGTGTTTTACTAAGAAAAGCCCAGCAGTGACAGACTGAAACAAATCAAAACAAAACATCTGTCAAACTAAATGGTTAATTCTACTGGCCACTGTGGTTTTAACAGCCAAGTCAAGTAGATGAGCAAGTTAAATGATGGATAATATAACTGTAAAGTACAGTTTCTTGCACGCAAGCAAGCTATCGAGTGGCCTTGATCTTTATTGCCATGATATTGGTTAAGAATTCTATGTCAACTTAACCTTTAAGCCATGAGGTGATAAGCTAAAGTGTTCAAGTGATCAAGTGAAGAATGGACCTCCATATCTGCCCCGGGACTGCACTGTACATCCCAACCTCTTGCTGTATTTGTGTTCTGTCTTGTATCCTGCAGACTTGTCTTCACCTTTTCAGTATCTTTGTTTTTCTCCTTTTCCAAACTCTGTGCATAGGGATCATTTTTAACATAGCCATATTTTATTAACTTCTGCCAGTTGGAAGCCTTCTGTATCTTGACCAATTTGTGCACTGCCTAAACCAATATTACATCACACTAAATAACGTCTATTGAATTTGGACATGGTTTGTAAGTCTGGCCAGTGTGTTTATTATTCGTGTCTTCCTTGTGTTGTTTTCAGCTGGTGTTTTTATTAAATTAGCTCACATAATGTGCCATGTTACCAAGTTGTTGCACCGGTCTGTCACATTCTGTTCATGCTTCGCAGTTCAAACATGACATTGAAAACAAATAAGATAAGCCTGACATGACACACTAATAGTGCTTGCTGTGTTTTGTTTGCTCTTGTTCTGTGTGTGTGTGTGTTTGACTTTAAATTTGGACTTAAAATATGGGTTAGGCAGGTTAAATAATTGACTGTGGGGTTACATGCCTCTCTCCCCTTCACCCCACTCTGTCATGAAACTCTTGCTACTGTATCTCCAATCTCGCCCTCTCTTTTGTCCCCACCTCCCTGCCCTTCCACTCCAAGACATAGGGAAGGGTTTCCTTGAATTGTGATTGGCTGCCTGCTGGCCAGTAGTAGTAGCAATGGAGATACACCCAGCAGACATATGGAGCTGATTAAGCATAGCAAGGTTGTGATGTAATCTCCGACTGCCTCATCCCACTGTAGTGGACAACACTGAGGGTGAATCTCACAAGCCTCCACTTGATTCGTTGTGTCCTGTCATTGCCTCAGAGCAGATGGTGATGTGGATTTGTCCTAAGGCACATTACTTTAATTTCTCCCTCTTCACATTACCATTGCATCTGTATTATGCATAACTGTCCACATTTTTCTTTAATTGCCAACATGATTGATATTCAGGGTCACATAACTTCACATACTACTGGCTTTCATTTTAATGATATTTAATTGATCTCTGTAGGGAAATCACTTGCCCACCTCCAGAGAGGTCAAATTGCAGTAGCAAAGCTGCAACAATGCCAACAGTTCTGGAGTGTTTAAGTGTCTTGCTCAAGGACACTTGAGCAGGGTGGATGTTAGCTGACACAGGGCTTGATCCCAGGTCCTCCAGTTGAAGGACAGTCTCTCTAACCACAAGGCCACTTTCCTGACCAAAGCAGGTCACCCTGCTAGTAGGTTTTTATTGTTGCAGGTCATGACTGTCTAGACCTGTCAGTGACCTTAGGAGTGTGAACCCCACCTGACCTGACCCCCTTGACCTGACCGTCACCCGCAGTGTTCAAGCTGCTGCTGTTGTGGGGATTTCAGTGGAATAACCTCACCCATAGCTGCACATCTCCTGGAGGCCCGTGGAGGTCGCTATTTACTTGTCTCCTTTCCCTTCCCTGGCTCTCAGCTGCGGCTCCCTCCCCTCCCCTCCCCTCATCTTCCCTCAGATATACTACAGCACAAGCGAAAAAAAAAAAAAATCTGCTCAAGCTTTTCCGGTCTGCTAGCCCTAATTTCCTCTCAAGACCTCTGGCGTTCGAGCTAAGGGGACGCGCAGGCAGGCAGGCAGGCAGGCAGGCAGCCGAGGCGAGGATTTGCAGCTCGAGACATTGGGGGGCAATTGCTGTGTCAAGCCCGCGCGCCTCTATACATTTTTGTTTTATCCTTCTTCCGAGGGGGCAGTCGCGTAGGATAATGCATCCTCTCGGCGGCGTGTGCTCGGGAATGTCTTCGGCGAGTGTGTGAGGGAGAGAGCAGAATGTTTGGGCAGATGGGAGCGCACAGGACTCTCGCCGCGGCCGCTCCGAGCTCTCCCAACCGCGCGTTTCACCGTCTCCGCGAAGCCACGGAGCTCGTGCCGATGCCCGTCCTCCTCGCCGCCGCTCTGCTGCACCCACCTCCGCCGTTGCAATCGGGTATTTGTCCGACTCGTCATTACATAACTCGGCGTCTTTGTCGCTCGCGTTGACTTCACTGCCAAGCCAGGGGAAATAGAGAAAGGGGGTTCGTTTGCTGCCTTGCGTGTTTGTTTCCCTGCCACCAGCCTGTGGTGGTGTCGGTGTAGAGACAGCAGGCACCGGCGGGGGCCAAGCAGGACTTTTACACGGACCGTGCTTTTGCTGTCGTGGAGTGAAGGACCACGGGCCAGCAGGAGGACAGAAGGGTGGAAACCTCAGTCCAGCGGTGATGAGAAGACCAACTCTCTCCAAGTGGATCTCGCTGGTGAGCTGCCAGAAGCATCTGGAAAGGATAACACGGGGATACACTCCCCCCCCATCCCAGAAGACTGGAGAAAAATCTCAGACATTTTCAGCTTTTCAGTTTTATGGCTGCTCACTAATGTATTTTACTTTGCGTTTTAATGTGAAATTGGATGATTTAATTACACTGGCACACAGAGTACACTGCTTGCCCTGGGTGGCACAATTTGGCTTCATAATCAGAGTTCTTCGCACCAGTGGCTTGGACATGTTGGATAATTGTGCCCCTCAGTGCATTGGATAGGTGGTTAAAGGACAACCATCCCCTCTCTTTCCCCCCCAAAAAACACAACAAATTACCAATTCTGCAAGGTTTCCCGATGCAGTGAAGATGTGTGCTGCCAGGTTCAGTGGGAGCCTCAATGGCTGTGCTGAGGAGGCCACCAACGGCACCGGGGCCACTGGTCCGGTGACTGTCTCCCGAATGCTGGACTGGACAGAGGCCAGTCCCCGCATCCTCCACAGCCTGGAGATGGGCACGGTGATGACCATCTTCTACCAGAAGAAATCGCAGCGTCCCGAGAGGAGAACCTTCCAGATAAGGCAGGACACGCGCCAAATAGTGTGGAGCCGCAACCCCGACAAAACAGAGGGCGAGAGTGAGTATAGAATACGTGACAAGTTACCATCTAACGGTGCACAACATCCCTCCCCAGGTCCACAGAACCAGTGGACTAACCTGCTAGCACCTCAGCCACATGCACTCGTCTTTCCTTACTCCCAGCATTTCGCCTACATTTTGGCCCACTCACAGAATCTGTAACCACAACAATGACCAGCCCGTCTTGAGGGTGGTGTTGAGGTGGTGTCAGAAGATGCTGAAATGCCAGTCTAGGGTAAAGTAACTGTGAATATGCTGACAAGTGCAGTAACAGAACACCAGGGTCAGTGTCTTCTGTGTGTATATGTTACAGAAAATCTGGTGTATGGGTTCGTTGTGTCTTTTGCATGCTGTACTTGTGCAAGAACAAGTGTCACTGCATGTACCATGTATTTCTGGTATAGTGAAGCTCCTGTCAAGCTCAACACCACTGCGTCCTGCCCTCAAGCATTCAGCTGAAGCTCTGTCACAGTCTCCTCAGCTAGATAGACAGACACATCGTGACCCTGTGACCTATGCTTCCTCCGTGTCAGCCTCCCAGTAGCTCCCCAGACAGACTTGGCTGCATGCTGCTGCCACATGGAGCCTGAGTCCTCACCCGGGCCCTGAGCTTCCTGTCTGCCCGACACGCTCACTGACTGACGGACTGACTGACTGGACTGACGGACTGACTGACTGGCTGCCTGTGGGCTGAGAAGACTGAGGCAGAGTGCTGGAGTGGAGTCAAGTGGCAGCGGTATACTTAAAGCAGTAGGCCGCTGTACTGTACGATTGTCTTGTCGGAGCACCGCTCTGTCTGTCTGGGGTGTGGAGGCTATTGTCTGGGCCCTGGATTTTGTGGCCTGAGGGAGGATTTGTTACAATGTCTGTCAGCGCAGCGAAAAACGTACTGCCTTCACAATTGGCATGATAGGGTTTCCTTCTGTCTGCCATGTGTTATTCTAACTCTGCCTCTTAGAATTTATGGTAGCGCATTGTAAAGAAAAAGCACATCTCCTTTTGACTCCTCCCCAATGAAATAGAAATAGGTCTATTTAGGATTTCTTTCCGTCGCCCAGCTGAACACGATTCTGGGATCTGTTTTGATTTGGTGTAATAGACACTTGCTCTTGCAGCTTCTCCCTCTCCTCCACTTTGTCTGTTTTCTCTTCTCCAGTAACCCCATCCCCCCTTCTCTCAGTGGAAGCTCAGGGTTGTGTGTGTGTGTGTGTGTGTGTGTGTGTGTGGAGACTAATAGCCGCTCCACACATGTAGGTCTCATTTCTGCTCAGCAAGCCTTGTCAATTATTTATCTATGATCATAAACCACATAAACCGCGCCTCTGCTAATCCAAGGGGCAACACGTATGTGTCCAAGTGCCAAGAAACCAGGGCTAACAGCCTCCACCGCCCACTCACACTTGCATGCAAATCCACCATACACAGTCATATAGCCCTATATCCCACCAGTAACCATACCGCTTTCATACACACACATACACTCATAACCCACAACCCCCCTTTACAAACAGCCTCCCTCTGGACAACCCCACCAGTACATTCCAGGAACTCAGTGGGACCCCGCCACTCTTTGCAGCTCCCTCTTCCCTCTCCCTCACTTTATCTCCCACAGCTCTGTCTCTCTCCCTCCTCAACTTTCCTCTTTTTTTTTTTTTTTCCTTTTGCCTCCCTGTTTGCCTCCAGCGCTCCCTTCCCTTCCCTTTCTCCATTTACCACCCCACATCTTTTCTCACTTCTTTTCCTCATCGCCTCCCTTTTCAGTCTCCACGTCCGTTTTCTTCCAAGCTCTTTCGCTTTCTGTATTTCAAGGTTATTGTTATCGTATGTCCTGGCCATTCTTTGTCTGCTGTTCTCCAAAACTCTCATTCATATCTGTCTGGCTCCCCCCCTTCACTCTCTCTCTCTCTCTCTCGCTCTCTCTCTCTCTCTCTCTCTCTCTCTCTCTCTCTCTCTCTCTCTCTCTCTCCTCTTGACCTTGTGTTTGCTTACTTCCCTCCTCTCACCTCCCCCATCTCTCCTTCTTTTCCTTCCTTTGTTTTTATTGCCCTATACTTATTTTGTTTCTCTGCTGTTTGCTTTAAAGTTTCTTCGTCTGAACTTACATTACTAGACACACACACTCAGGAGTCCGTGTTATTCTTTGAGATGAGCACTTTGGCAAACATTGAAGGTATTAAATCCTGAGGCACAGGAAGTGCGGGGTTATCGGGGAGTGTCTCACTTCCTGCCTCAGATTGAAGGACTGAGTGCAGGAAAACAAAGGCCCAACATCTTCTGCAGGAAAAAGCAACGGAGACGCCAACCAGAAGTGTGTGTCCAAATGAGGCGCTGGGTGCCTGAGAAGACTCCATACCTATAATCCACATCATTCCGCATGCTACCGCCATTCACTCATCCCCGCTATTCATCAGCGTCATTATCTCTCACCTCCTCAATCAACATCTCTCTTGATTATTTATCATTCTCATCTCTCCCCTTCCTTAAAAATCTCCAAATAGACACCGGCCATCTGGTAGAGATTGATGTCACCAGCTGTACCAGAACGGTTTGTTTCAAATCACTAGGACCCGTACTGTAATTATCAACGGTTGGTGGTTCGGGTCAGCAGTCCACATAACTTGTGGTGGGCGCTGCAGCTCTGCGGGAACATTCAGTCGGTGTCCATGTAATGCCCGTCCAGCACTGTGAACTGACTGCCATGGCCAAGCCGAGAAAAAGAAAGAAACAGTTCATTCACATTTCCGCCTCTCTGTGCTGACAGAATGGGATTATTTTATAAGCAAAGCTGGTACTGAGATCATACAATAACAGAACATCCCATGATGGAGTCATAATGTGTAATAGTAGGTAAGGTCTATGTGTGCTGTATGTTCTGCGGCGCTGTTGACGGTGTTGACAGCCGCTTACTCTGATGTGTCTCCAGTTGGCCCGCTATGGTTTTTCCACCTCACCTCTCCCCTCCTGTTATGTTCATCTAAGTTTACATTAGACTTTTATCCAAAGCACTTGTGTGTGTGTCTTTATCACAACCATGTTTACAGCCTGGACTAAGATAAAAGGCAGCAGAGGGAGGAATTATGGTGTGTGTGTGTGTGTCTGCACGCATAGACGCCTACACGTTTGTCCTGTTCTTTCTGTACTCCCTTATCTAGCCGTGTGTGTTTGTGGTGTAGTGTAATACCCCAGTAAGCGTGAGAAAGGCAGTGTGTGTGTGTGTGTGTGTATTAACACAGTCATGGTGAGCGAAGCGTGACTTTTGGCTACCGCGCCTGTACGCTTTATTGTCTGACGTCCAGACTAAATGGCAGGAAGCAATAAAGGGAGAGACAAACAAAAAAAGGGAAAAAAATCGCAGTTTTGTTGGGTATTTCTATATTAGTTTGGGAGGATATTGAGTCACCTTTATAGTATGTGCTGTATCCGCAAAGATGTTACCACATAGCAGCCATGGTGTATGTGTGCATCAAACAAAGACCAAGGTGCTGTGCTGTCTCTGAGCCAGACGCTGTACTGGGTCATAGAGAAGGGATGCAGATTGTTCCCATCAGAGAGAGGAACAGGCCGTCCCTAGGTCAGAACTCACAGTATTTGAGTGATGTGTGTTTGAGTGTGTGTGTGTGCAGACCAAACTCCCTCCCAGTGAAAGTATGGACACGTTTCCATCTGAGGATAGTGTAGTTCTCTCTTAATCTCGTGCCAAACCTGCTCCCTGTCATCTCCACATGCAGGAGGCTCAGATAGGAACCAGATTTCTCCTCTCTGCCCGTTGGCCTGTTTGATACAGGATTATATACAACCTGCTGAGGACGACCAGCTTGGGCCAGATAAAGAACAGTGCAGGCTTGGATTGTTCTCCTCTGTGTCTGCTTTTGTCTGCCTGTCGGTCGGATAACTCGGTACTAGTGGGGAGTATTTACTTTTTATCTAACGAGAAATAGCTGTTAGTTTTGACTCTCCCTCATTCTCCGTTTAGTTTCCCCATTTCATTCCTGTTTCTTATTTAGTGCAAGCTCCTCTGAGTTGAACTAGAAAGTAGCATGTAGGCATATAAATGCGACATTCATGTCAGTTCAAGTGTGTGTGCCATAGTAGGCCTACAGTGTGTTTGGTTTATGAAGGCCGGAACATCTCCGTGTGTATGTTTATGTGTGTTTGCATAAGACATCTGCTAAGTCAATAAGAATGAGTTTTCTTTGTGGGTGTGGTGCGAGTGTCACTGTACGAGTCCAGAGTTTACATCATACTTCGTGGTCAGTTCCCCGACTTAGCCTCTCTCTGTTAAAACTGTGTGTCTGTGTGTGTGAGAGACTGCTGCAGCTGAAGAATTCTGCAGCAGTGACCTTTGCCCTGTTGTCCTGAGTGTCTTGCTACTTGACAGCTGATGTGTTTGCGTGTGTTTGTGTGTGCACACCCTCGCATGCATTTGTACAGCAGCATATTTTGAGTGTTAGGCAGAGATATGAACAACATGCCAAACCGTGATTTATGGCGTGCATACTTGCATTCATGCAACACTATCCTTCTTTTCCTCCTCCAGTTGACATTCGGGAGATCCGGGAGCTGCGGTTGGGAAAGGGCTCCCGCGATTTCGAGCGCTACCCCGAGGAGGCTCGTAAACTGGACTCCGCCCACTGCTTCATTGTACTCTATGGCCTGGAGTTTCGCCTGAGGACCCTCAGTGTGGCTGGTCAGTATCTGTGTGTGTGTGTGTGTGTGTGTGTGTGGAATTGGAATTGCACACAGCTCTATGAAGCAGAATTGAATTCTATTAAATTTCATGAAATTCCACGTCTTCCACAGAGGTTGTCCCGACTTGATAAACATTATAAATCAAATATTATGAATCAAATATAAGACAGTTAAACAAATCCGTTCAATCATAATGTATGCATTACAATTACATGTATCACCTGAAAGGTACCTTTTAACATTTTATGATATTCAGTATTCATAGTATTCTGTGCCATCATCACATGGCCATCTTGGTAGGAAAATAACAGGTGATTATAATTATATCTTATTATAATCAAACGACAGCCACAGCCAATGAACTGTCTGTATTGTAAGGCACCATATTGGTAGGAAGTGCATGTGACATCATGGGAATACTATGAATTGATAATATATATGTGGTAAGAAAAAACAAAAAAACATGACATTTCACAGAATTGAATTTAATTAAATTCAACTTCCTGAAATTCCAATTAAATTCCAATTCTGTTTCCTGTAGGTTTTTTCAAATTCCAATTCCTCAGTTGAATTGGAACTGATGATGAGTTAATTCATGAATTGACTCACACCCTGCCAGCCACTACAGTAGCTTGGTGTCACACTACACTCTTATATGTTTTGACTAATTTATCATTCTTTGGTGTCCCGATCACAGTTGGTGACCCCCCCCCCCCCCCCCCCCCTCCCCCTCTCTCTCTCTCATATTTCCTAAAACAAATCCTGATTCTTGCTCCCTGCCTCATCTCTCTGTCTGCAGCCTTCAGTGAGGAGGAGGTGAACATGTGGATCACTGGTCTCAACTGGCTGATGCTGGACACCCAGAGAGCTCCGGCACCACAGCAGATAGACAGGTGTGTGTTTTAGTGTGTGTTTGTTCACACATGCGTTCATGCACATTCATGCACTAAATCCCCAAAAATGCCCCTTTTGCGAGGATGTTTTTTTTTTTTTTCAGTCATCAGAGAAAATCCCTATTTTAGGGCTTTGTTGAAATTACAGTCATGTTTATTTTAGTTGGGGACATAGTGGTGAGTTTTAGAGGTTAGGAAATCAGCGTGTCACTGGATTGCAGTAAAGGAATGGAATGATACATAATAACAATCATATATGTATGCATGTGTGTTTGTGTGTTTGTTATGCACTTACACTGGGTTTGACTCATTATTCCCCATATATGCGATAAAGTGATATCTCATGGCATCAAAAGAGTAGCAAGTTGGATGGGAAAGGAGTTGGTGGTAGGAAGAGAGGACAAATATTTGTTTTGGGATGAAAATATTTACTCCAGATGAATCTGTGGAGGCAGCTTTTGGCTTCACATGGTGTGTGCAGGAGAACAGAGAGAGGCTGTGAGCGTGAGGATGTGTAGGAGAAAGACCGAGTTTTGTTTTCTACATAATAAGAGTGCTATATGTTTATAAACGGTTATAGGAAATGAAATTCCCAATTTTGTCTGTTTATGAAGTTTGTATAAACTGTTTGGGCAGTGGATTCATCGTTTGACTTGGATGTTTTTTACCGGGCCTTTAACAAATACAGCCCGGCCCTCGATTTAAACTTGGACTCTGTCAATAATATCCCCCCCGCAACTTGTTGCTTTTAAAGGAACGCTTAATGCTTCCATCTGGCTCTAGTAATATCTTTCCATACTATAGCAAACTCGCTCTTTCATTCTTGTGTTTTTTTCTCTCTCTCCATCCCTCCCTCTGTAGGTGGCTGAGGAAACAGTTTGAAGTCATGGACAGGAACCACGAGGGCAGGTGGGTAACTCGCCAAGTAACGCGTCAACACCCAATCGCAACCTTTACAGCGGCCTGTGATGGATGTTCATTGGCCGGTCTGTAGCAGCAGGTGGAATGCAAGGTGAAACCAGATCCAGATGTCATCAAAGAGCGCGTTACGCCCCTGCGAGGGATCTGCCATGACCCTAACCTCCACACCCTCGTTCCAAATATCCCCCCATTCACAAACACACAAGCATCTCTTTCTGTCTCACGCACACACACACACACACACCACGCATGCACGCACGGCCAGGCCCCTATTTGGGTGGAAGCAGCTCCAGCACAAACAGCCTGCCACCGCCTGATAAGGAGCAGGAAGTGATGCGATGGGCTGGGAGAGGGCAACTTCCTGTCTCAGTGGAAATAGTAACAGTAGCTAAAATCCGTGCAGAATAAGCAACAGAGGAGGGAGGAGGGGGGCGACAGAGAGAGATGTTTCGGACATGCTAATGCCGGTGGTCTTCGTCACGTAGCGCTCAAGTAGAGTTCCGGACCTGTAACGTTCCCTCGTGGGTTTTTCTGTCTGCTTTCCTCGCTCCCCTCCTTTTTCTCTCCGTCGGCGACGACTGATGGTTGTGTGTGTGTTTTGTTAATCAGCAAAGTGATTGTCCATGTGGCATTCCTCCCCAGAAGAAAAAAAAATAGGCAAGCGGTAAAGACATTAGCATTAGAAACATAAAGCCAAAGAAAAACACACCTTCATGAATAAGGTAAACCATGCCGTGCCAAAACATTTTCATGTAGAGTTTTAATATAAGATGTAAATTAAAGCTTGCCAGAGTGTGTTAATGGATTGGATAGAAGGGACAGGAAATAGTATAAATCTAATACCCAGCCTTGCTCCCTGCTCTCTCCTCTCTCTTCTATCTCTGGTGGAAGAGTGTCCCCTGCTCTCCAGGCATCCCTGTCGAGCCTAAACAATGAAAACCTTACAGAAGTCCTCTTGCCATTCTGTCTGGAAAAGTAGAAGCCCGACACTGACATAATAGCTCAAGCCACGCAGCGCCATCTCCTGGTGAAAAGACGTGCAAATTCACACACAAGGGATCTTTAAGCCAACTCGCCATACTGAGTCTTTATGGGAGGCTCTCTAAAGTTGCAGTTCAAATATTGTATATCTTTTAGGATTATCCAGCAGTCTACCACTGTGTGTTCCAAATAGACTGTCCTAATGTGCCTTTAATGTAAAGCTCTTATCCCTCCCTCTGTCCTCCCCTCTCTCCCTCTCTCTAGCATCACAGTGAAGGATGTGAAAGCTCTGCTGCCTCAGGTCAACTACAGAGTCCCCAACATGCGCTTTCTCAAAGACAAGCTACAGGTGAGAGCACACTGACGAGGGAAACGAGCCGTACTGTTTCCATGTTATGATATGGATGAATCACAAGGCAGTCATCTGCTGTCCTGTGAGCCTGTTGTTGTTGACCAATAGAAATTGTAGGAGTTTTTGGCTGTTGTGACACTAGGTGTAGGCCTAATGCTGCATTCATCTGTTGCCTAAACCAGGCCATACTGGTCAGCATGATGGGACGACCTTTCCAAGTGCATCGATACAACAAAAACAGATCTGTTAAACAGCATTTTATTTCATTTAAAATTAGGTTATATTTTGCGTAAATTATTAAATATGATTCCCACTGTAACAGAGAGCCGAGCAGGGAATTGCATAGCCCAGCCAAACAAAAATTTGGCAGAACATCTTTTCCTCCCGGACTCCAAAATGGACAGAAGAAGAAAGCACTTGCTTTATTCACAACTTTATCTTCCATGAAAGAGGAGACAAGAAAACCATGTTGAACTAAAGTATATATGTCCATTTTGCCTGACTTTTCAACAGAGGAGGCACTTTTGACCAGCCTTGGCACATCGAATTTACTGTCGTCCTCCTATTGAAAACAATGAACATACAGTTTGCTGTCTATCACATGCTGCCACAATGTGAACACAGCATAAGTGTAGATTAAGAGCGAATGAGGATAGTTCTGATCAGTGTTGAGAGCGGGTGTGGGACGCCAGAACTTACTCTTGAGCCTTCTGGAGGTGACATGGGCCTAAATCAATGAATCTGTGATTGGAGGTTTCCACTTGATAGCCCCGCCCCTTTCCTATAGCATCCAAGCCTGGTTTCCCCATAGATGCTCACCCAAACAGGACAAGCGATAGTTACATCAGATCCTGCATATTGGTAAATGTTCACTCATGGTTAAGGGAAGACAGGACAACATCACCTTGGAGTGATCTGACTATATTGCTGTTTACGCAGGAGGTGGAGGCCAGGAGTGACCTCTCGTACCCCAACTTTGCACAGCTCTACAGAACACTGATGTTTGACGCACAGAGGAGCGTGAGTATCAATTCTGTGTTTGCATGCACGCATACACACACACCCACATAGCACACCGCGCTCACTATGTACTTTGCTGTTTATGCTTCACCTGGCTCCCTCCCTCCTGTTCGTCACCTGGCTCCTCCCCTCCGTTCCCCAGATTATTGAGCAGCTGGAACTCTCCTTCCCTCTCCGGTGAGTCCCTCCACCTCCACCTCCTCTCCCTCTACTACCTGTCGCTCCTCTTCATGTTCCTCGCCCTTGTCCTTCCACCTCCCTACTTTCTCTTTAAAACAGATCGTCTCACTTTATCAGTGTCCTGAAGAAACCTTTTGCATCCAAAAAAAGTAAAACTGTTCCATGTGTTTTTGCCATTTTACAAAGCATCTGAATGGACTGTCTCGGTTCCAGGGATGTGAAACATTTTCTTCATACTGGAGACATTACAGTAAAAAAAGAAAAAGGTGTAATTGGCATAATTAGATTTAGAGGGTTTTTGCAAGACACTCATATGTTCTCTTAATAGTAAGTAAGTCTTTATTTATGTAATGAATCGTGTCTCCTCGCACTCTTATTCTAGCGTTCTACACTTCTCTCTCTCCTCTGCTCATCTTATTCGCTCGTACTTTCACTCCTCTGCCATCTGGCATCCAGTTCTCCTCTCTGACTGAAAATCGTTGTCTTTTTAGGAATGTTGACAGACCAGAACTTTGTCAGATCTCTCTCTACGACTTCCAGAAGTTTTTACAGATGGACCAGAAGGTACTGAACAAACCCAACTCCCCTCTCTACAACACCGATAATACTCTCTAATTTACTTACTGCGCTCATCTCTTTATTTCATTCGTCTCAGGAGTCCTGGGCGTCTGATTTGAGTCGTGTCAGAGAGTTCCTCATGGGGTACCTGAGGGGTGGACCCCAGCCTGAGCCAATGCTACAACTTGATGAGGTGACACACACACACACACACAAACACTGACACCACATAAACTGTGGCGATACACGCTTCTTTCCACTTTGCGGTCTGATCTTTTCACTCACTCTCTTTTCCTAGTTCCTGACCTTCTTGTTCTCTAAAGAGAATTCTGTGTGTGACCCTCGACCTTCACCTGTTGTTCCTGATGACATGAAAAAACCTCTGTCCCAGTACTGGATCTCCTCCTCACACAACACGTAGGTCTCTCTCTCTCTCTTTCTGTCTCCCTCTCTCAAAAGAGTTTGTCCCAGAAACCTCCATATAAGAAGATTTTTGTTGTTGTTGAGTTAGTATTGAGTTGTGTAACTGTTTACACTGTGGGGAAATAGTAGTGGTTAGACCGAAACCTATGATTAGAATAGTCATTCTTACACATTATGTAATTTCTAGTGAAATTAAACTATTCTTCATTTTACTGGGGACCCCTGGATCCCCCTGAAGGACCGCTGAGGGCCCACGGATCCCACTTTGAGAACCGCTGCTCTAATGAGCTTGTACCCATGTTCTCGTCCTCCCAGCTACCTGACAGGTGACCAGTTTTCCAGTGAGTCATCTCTAGAAGCCTATGCCCGCTGTCTGAGGATGGGCTGTCGCTGCATTGAACGTAAGAGTTTTGACTGGATTTTAATTCGCAAAGAAAACTGAATGGTTTTTGGATTCACCTAATTCTGTGTTTTCTGCATCTTAGTGGACTGCTGGGATGGACCTGATGACCTGCCAATCATCTACCATGGCCACACCTTAACCTCCAAGATCAAATTCCTGGATGTGCTGCACACTATCAAAGAACACGCTTTTGTCACGTCTGAGTAAGTGGACTGTGAGGGTATTCCACTGACTTAGGCGGCGATCATTAGAGTATCACATTATATTACTACAACAGCAGCCTGACCTGTGCTGTTGTGTGTGTGTGCAGGTACCCTGTGATCCTGTCCATAGAGGACCACTGCAGTGTGGTCCAACAGAGGAACATGGCCACCCACTTTAAGAAGGTGTTTGGAGATCTGCTGCTCACCAAGCCAGTCGACAACAATGCAGAGGAGCTGCCCTCGCCGCAACAGCTCCGCAGGAAGATCCTCATCAAGGTTCACACACACACACAAACACACATACCTAGTCTAGCTCAGCAGTAGGGTGGCTGAGTGGTTAGAGTGGCCGTCCTTCATCCAGATGGCCGAGGTTAATTTCAGTGGAATCACAATATGATTCCACTGAAAGACGATAAATGATGATATAGAATAATTGCCCAGCCTTAATCCTGGCCATGTCAGCGAGTCCCAACACTGTGTTTGTGCGCTTATTTAACAATACACACGCAGGCAAAAAGCTCTCACATTATCTTAATTTTCAATGAACAGACGGGTGTAGTTACGTTTCTCAATGTGTCACAGCACAAGAAACTGGTGGAAGGTACTCTGTATGAAGAGGTGACGTCAGCCAGCTACTCTGAAAACGACATCAGCAACTCCCTGAGGAACGGCATCCTTTACCTCGAAGACCCCATTGACCATGTGAGTGTGTGTTGTGTGTGCATGTATGTGGTGACGGAGAATGACGATGAATGTAGTACGTTACTGAGACGTTATTCTGTTTGTGTGTGTGTGTGTGTGTGTGTGTGTGTGCGTCTTACAGACATGGACTCCACACTATTTTGTCCTGACCAGTAATAAGATCTACTACTCAGAGGAGACGTCTCACTACCAGACGACTGACGAAGAAGAGGAGGATGAAGGGAAAGAGGTAACGATGCTGATGATGGTCGTCATGCTGAAGTTGGTGGTTGTGATGATGAGGATGGAAGGAGCTATTGATGATGTAATGATGATGGTAATGATAAGGATGATGAGAGGTAGTGATGATGATGGTGATGTTACAAGAGGTACAGTTTTGACATTCGTTATTGTATTCCTTGTTCTTATTCTGGAAAAATCCACCCTAAAACACTTCAACACTGTTAAAAAACAGCTATTGGTGATGTACCTTGCAATTCTGGGTCCATGTTGTTGTTTGGTGGTGTATTTACATATTCCAGAGGCTAACTGGCCACAAGAACGTCGCATTGAGAAATTTCCAGTACAGCTACAATGGAGTTTGATAGCAGAAAAAAGTTTCAGCTGACTGAAACATCAACCGTAAACATCAGGTTCTGGTGTCAGACCCTCAGAATGAAAGAGCAACGGCTTCTTTCTAAACTCAACGTTTTGCACAGACGTTGAACAATCATACAGGGAGAAATCCATCGTAGGAGAGGCAGAGAGACCAATTTCTCTGTTGACAGCAGCCTCAACAGACCAGAATGCAGTGCAGCCACAAGACATATTTTAGACAAGACGTATTTTAAGCAAGGGGTGCAAATCTCGACTGGAAAAAACTCACTCTCTTCTTGTTACTGTGCTGTCACTATCGCTATCAGCATCACTACTACTCTCTCCACCTACATGTATTGAATGCAATAAGTTCACACCCTTTGGGGGTTGTCAAAGGCATTCTGGGACATGTAGGACATCACTAACTGAAATAAAACTAGACGAAGCAGGTTGAAGGAAAGTGGATACAAATTTATTTTAGTACCCTCAAGATTTTTCCTTTAATAGAGGAATCACCAAATTTAAGCATGCTGTACGCAAACTTCATCATATTTACTTTGACTTACCTCGTTTCATTCTCTGCTCCTTTCTCTGCCTCTCCTCGGTTTTCCTCTCTCCTCTTCCTCCTCCTCCCTCTTTCCTCTACTACTGCAGGAGTGCAACAACAACGAGCAGCACTGTGCGGAGCGCTGGTTCCATGGGAAGCTGGGTGGGGGGCGCGACGGACGACAGGTGGCCGAGAAGCTCCTGCAGGAGTACTGTGAGGGCGGGGCTAAAGACGGCACCTTCCTGGTTCGGGAGAGTGAGACATTCGTTGGCGACTACACCCTCTCCTTCTGGTCAGTCGTGCCGCGCAGCGCCCTTCTCTACAGGAATCTCAGATGTTTTTCTGGTTCATTTTCCCAATGGAGAAGAGAAGGGAGAGAAATTAAGAGGAGAGTAGAGGAAAAGAATTAAGTGGAAATTAGAGAAGAACTGAAAGGAAATCAGAGAAGAACTAAAAGTAGAAACAAATGTATAGGATAGTAGTGGAGAAAAAATAAGATGAAAATAGACAAGAATTAAGAAGAGAGTTAGAAAACAAGAATCTAGTAGAAAGAAGAGAAGAGCAGAGCTGAAGAATTAAGAGGGGAGTTTTTTTTTCATGGTGGATTGCAGTGGTTGAGACACAAAGATCCATAGGCCTTATTAAATATCTAAACTTAAAACTGGATAAGCACAGCTACTGAACTGGTTGACAGCAATCAATATGACAACAAATCCATATAAAAAAGAGAAGAGAGCTCAATATAAAGAGGCTGCATTGCATATTGGATGCTATGGTGTCGCATTTCTCTTCCTGCATTTTCTGTCTGTCATCAGTTTTCCCCCCCGGATCTAAAATGATTTTGTGAAGGAGAGGAAGTTCAAGAAGTCACAGATTTCAGCCGCTGTCTGTCTTCTCTCAAGCCTCTCAAAGCTTTCTGAGTGGTAAAAATGGATGTATTGACTCACTCCTGTCTCACCCATCCAGGCGTTCTGGCCGTGTCCAGCACTGCAGGATCCACTCGCGTCAGGAGTCCGGCTCCACCCGTTTCTACCTGACCGACAACCTGGTGTTTGACAGCCTCTACCGCCTCATCTGCCACTACAGAGACACGCCTCTCCGCTGCAATGAGTTTGAGATGAGGCTCGGCAGCCCCGTGCCGCAGCCCAACGCGCACGAGAGCAGAGAGTGAGTGAGCGTGCAAAGAGAATGAGTATGAGAGTACGAGTTATGGCTTTGTATGGAGAAAAACTGAATGAATGGATGAATGAATTAGAAAGATACCAAATTAAGTGAGAGAGAGAAAGCGAAAATTACGTTTGTTATATAAGTTTGTTATAGAATAGTTTTCTGTTGTCCAGGTGGTTCCATTCCAGTCTGTCCCGTGTCCAGGCTGAGCACATGCTGATGCGTGTGCCCAGAGATGGAGCTTTCTTGGTGCGAAAACGCAGCGAACTCAACTCCTACGCCATCTCTTTCAGGTAGAGCATGCACACACACTGAAGGATGACATGACAACAGCATTTACTCAGCATTAAAAATGGGGTCAGGGTTAGGATTGAGGTTGGGCTAAGGTCAGGGTTAGGGTTACCATAGTCTATAGCAAATAGGCTTGTGACACTTTGCTGAACATCTATTTTTTGTCACCTGATAGCTGAATCTCAACATTGGACTATCCAAATAAAGTGGTACCAAGTTTCGTTCCAAAACAAGTTATCCCCCATTTAATATTCTGACAGCTATTCTTTCAAATTGATTGGTAGCATTTCACAATTCAGATAATTAGTTTCTTCCAAAGTGAATATGTTACATTTTGGAATATACCTGTCTGATCGAAAATCTGCTTCTGAATTCAGTTTTTGTGAACTATGTCATTGATCCTTCCTGACAATTTCTGTCTGTCTCTCTCTCTCTCTCTCTCTCTCTCTCTCTCTCCCTATCTCTCTCTCTCTCCGCAGGGCGGAGGGTAAGATCAAACACTGTCGTATCCAGCAGGAAGGTCGTCTCTTCATGCTGGGCAGTTCAGCGGAGTTTGAGAGCCTGGTGGATCTGGTCAGCTACTATGAGAAACACCCTCTCTACCGCAAGATGAGGCTCCGTTACCCCATCAATGAGGACACCCTGGACCGCATGGGCACCACGGTTAGTCAAACACTAGTCAGTGTAACTGGGCTTTAATCTCAAGCCTCCTAGAGCCACACAGACATCAAGTCAAGTAGTGGTCAAGTATAACACTGCGGTTGGATGGGAACCTGCCATCACCAAAAAAGTCAACCTTCTCAATCCATTTCAACACTTAATTCAAATAAAAAAATAAATACAAAAATGCAAAAATTGGAGTTTGTCAAAACAGCAGCAATAGATAGATATAAAAGTAACTTTTATTATTTGTTTTGTATTTCTCAGGAGCTTGACTATGGGGCATTGTATGAGGTTCGCACTCCTCATTTCTATGTCGAGGCCAATAAGATGCCAACAGCACGGGTAAGTGAGATTGTTCAAACACACTCAAACGTTTGGTGTAGACATGTGTAGTCTAGGGTTTTATGTAAGTTGATTTGACTTTCAGTTCAATCGATGCACGAAGTGATTAGTAAATTTAACCCATACAGGTAAAATGATTCTTGTATGTGATAAACAACAGTTTCAGTTTGAATTAAAAATCAATTGATCCCTACTCGTAGTACGGGCACACCCACGCTATCCACATGTTCTTGTACTGTGAAGCCAGTGCAAGATTAGTGTGTATGTTATGTTAGCAGTGGAGCAGTGATAGATAGAAAGATAAAGACAAAGTCAGCCTTATGCTCCTCATGATGTGTGTTGCAGTGTACGGTGAAGGCCCTGTATGACTACCGCGCTCAGAGGGAAGACGAGCTGTGCTTCCCCAAACAGGCTCTCATCCTCAACGTAGACAAGCAGGAGGGAGGCTGGTGAGTGTGTTTTATTTTTGTTAATTTTTTTACTATGTCTTAAATCTATCATGCAAAATTGGATTGCATGTGACTTTCTGTGTGTCTGTTACACAGTCTTATCTCCTTCCACGTCATCTCTATCTTGTCATTACTGTGTTTGGCGTCCCTAGGTGGCGAGGCGACTATGGAGGCAAGAAACAGCTGTGGTTCCCTGCCAACTATGTGGAGGAGGTGTCCAGCTCTCCCACCAGAGAGCCAGATGAAACAGTAAGTTGCGATACATGCGTAAAACATAACCTCAATGCATAATCTACTTTTCCAATCTTTGATCAATTTTCTTTTTTTCTTTTCATTTATTTTATCTTGGCACAGTCCACAGAGAACAGCCCTCTGGGCACGTTCCTCAAGGGCTTCATAGATGTACCCACCTGCCATGTCGGTGAGTCTGGAAAACGTGTCTGTGGTAGACAGAGGTAATATACAGCATTAAGTTATACCAATGGACCAGGTATAATATTGACATGATGCATTTTACCCAGACTTTCTACTTACAGTGGCACATCATGTAAAAGTGAACAGCAAGCATACAGTAAATAATAAAATTCCGTTTAACAGTTTGTTCTTATGGCTGTGTGACATAGCTGGCCTATCCATGTGTAAATAAATCATAGGTTTTATCCAAATATAGTAATTACATGTTTGTGTGTGCTTGATGACTGAGGACATGCCTATGCTGCTACCGTTCTGCTGCTTTTTACAGCATATGTTTGACTGCTTTCCTGATCCACGGTTAACGTTTATCGGACAATTATGATTGGTGGTCAATCAATCGGACGCCAACATCCAATTGCCAGTTCCAAAATTGTCAAAAACTGTCAACCCAGGAGACTGTCAGTAGACAAGCTGCCTCTAGTGCCTGGTCCGTTAGACCGAAACAACAGATCAACACGATAACTTACAGCGATTTCTCCCTCCCTCTCTCCATCCATCCCTCCATCTGTCCAGTGGTTTTGAAGGATGGGAAGAGTTCCCGGCCCTATGTGTTCACGGTCCACTCCCAGCAGCTGTCTTCTCACCCGGTCCAGTCCCTGGACGTGGCGGCCGACAGCCTGGAGGACCTCACCGGCTGGGTCGGCAAGATCCGAGAGGCCGCGCAGAACGCTGATGCACGGGTCAGTGCTATGCTGCTCAACACACATCCTCACACACACACACACACACACACACACACACACACACACACAGCTGCCCGACGAGATCAGGCTAGCCAACTCATTATCCTCCTGTAAAACACTTGGACTTGATGTACTTTTACTTGAACAAAGGGATTGAAAGGGATTTTCACTTACTTTAAAATTACCATCGTTCATTAATATTTATATCGGTAAAAAGTAACTAATATTGACAAGGAATTTCCATACAGGTGTCGCCTCTAACTTACACGTAGACAGTAGACAGACAGTAGACAGACTTGCACATGGTCAGTATAGAGGTGCTGTGTTGATGCTGTGGCTGGCTTATCTCCATGGTAACAGATGCAGGAGGAGAAGCAGATGGAGAGGAGGAAGAAGATCGCCGTGGAGCTGTCTGAGCTGGTGGTTTACTGCAGGCCCGTCCCCTTCAACGAGGAGAGTAAGGAACCAACATCCCTCTGTTCTTCTCCTGTGTCTCTGTCTGTCGTAAAGCCATAATTACACTCACGTTATGAAGAAATAAAATCTCTAGCATGATTTCAGCTGCCCCGAACTTCACCATGACACATACAGTATGTAGCCTACTTGTTTGTGTGTGTGCGTGATCTTCTCTTGAACTTCCTGCTGTTTCCAGAGATCGGGACTGAGAGGGCGTGTTACCGGGACATGTCCTCGTTCCCGGAGACCAAGGCAGAGAAGTTTGCGACGCGAGGCCGAGGGAAGCGCTTCCTGCAGTACAACCGTCGTCAGCTTTCCAGAGTTTATCCCCGAGGACAGAGGCTGGACTCATCCAACTACGACCCCCTGCCCATGTGGCTCTGCGGCTCCCAGCTGGTCGCACTCAACTTCCAGACCCCCGGTCAGTGTGTGTGTGTGTGTGTGTGTGTCAATAACTCTGGGAGAAGAGGTGGATATTGGATATTGCCGTATAATTCTTCAGTGCAAGACAACAAAATGTACTAACTGTAATTCAAAGCTGTAACCGAACCATTAAATGAGACACTGGCACAAAACTTGTGTTTAATGAATATGTAAGTGAATGTGTGTGTTTGTGTAAACGTAGATAAACCCATGCAGCTGAACCAGGCCTTGTTCATGCTGGGAGGCGGGAGCGGCTATGTGCCCCAGCCTGACATCATGAGGGATGATGCCTTCGACCCTTTCGACAAGGACACCTTGCGTGTGGAGCCAATCACCATCCAGCTACAGGTCAGATTCACTAATTGGGGCTACTTTACATTGTTTGATAGGGGAGCGAGAAGGTTGCCTTGGGTGCCATATTATGAATTGGGGAGAGCAGAGAGGGCTCTGGTGGGATCAAAGTAAAAAAAAAAAAGTTCCATAGCCTGGAATTGAACTCTGGTAGAGGGATTCATTTGACAGTCTTGCCACACTCTGTGATATTCCCAGTGTTGTATCCGTTTCCACGTTCCTTAGTTATGTCTCACACTCTACCTCTCTTTCTGTTTCAGGTGCTGGGAGCCCGTCATCTGCCTAAGAACGGTCGCAGCATCGTCTGTCCCTTTGTGGAGGTGGAGATCTGCGGGGCTGACCACGACAGCTGCAAGAGCAAGACAGACGTTGTTGGTAAGACGCTCGCTGACCAGTGGCCATGATGGTGCAAAGCCTCCACCCCTCTTCCTTTCATTGAGATGCATCTTGCGTGTGCGCTGGGATTTCAGTATCATTTGTATGAAGAATGATTTCACTGGCTACATGGTAATTGTCATTTCTTCCTTCCTCTCCCAGCTGATAATGGTCTGAATCCTGTGTGGGTGCAGAAGCAGTTTGTGTTTGACATCCACAACTCCTCCTTCTCCTTTCTGCGCTTCACCGTCTACGAGGAAGACATGTTCAGTGATCCAAACTTCCTGGCCCAGGCTACCTACCCTGTCCGCTCACTCCGAACAGGTGTGTGGAATAATAATAATAATTATGATAATAAAAAATAGTCCAAAAGACTGTGGTGTTCTAGGCTAAGAGGAGGGCTGAAGGAGGTGTTTATTCTAATGGCTTATTGCTTACCTTACCTACCTTAAGACCTCCTGGTCTAAACATCTGTCTCTTTTAATGTGACTTTTCTATGTAGCTGTTGGTAAGCCATTACAATAAAGGCCTCTTAATGCTTTAACTGCCTTCAGTCCTCCTCTTTACCTTTTGGAGTGCCTAGAACACCGTAGTCTTTTGTTTAGTCTTTTGGACTGCTTTTTATTAACCAGTCTCTTCCCTTGTGCGAAGAGCACCTGCATATATTAAAAGTATACCTATCCTCTAAAAAGAGCACCCAGTGTATTTTCATTTTATTCCAAATAATTATAACTTTGTATTTGTATAGCACTTTTCATAGACATAGAAAAGGGTTATACAAGAAAAAGACGGTAACAAAAACAAAGAAACAGTAGTAGAAAGAGAAACACCATTACATAAAAGCACATCTGTAGAAATAGGTCTTAGGTGCACCTTTGGCTTTTTGTGAGTGTTTCTGATTGTGTTTGTGTCTCTGTCATATGTATTGATTTTGTCATGTGTTGTCTCTTGTCAGGCTATAGGAGTGTACCTCTGAAAAACAGCTACAGCGAGGAGCTGGAGTTGGCCTCACTTCTGGTCCACATTGAGATTGTCAATGCAAAGGTACGCACCCACTTACAGTTTCCCTGATCTTAATTTCCCTCACTTGCTGGGCCTTGTGATATTGGATATGTCATCCCACCTGACCACCTCTGTGCTGCTCTCTGCCCCCCCCCCCCCCCCCCAATGATTGTAGGAGGAAGACGATGAGAACCTGTACACATCCATCCAGCGGCTGCGGGATCGGACCAGTGAGCTGTCCAACCAGGTGTCGGTTCTGGAGCGGTCTGGCTCGGCGGACCTCAGCTACCAGCAGAGTCTGGAGGAGCTCAGGGCGGCTCAGGACCAGCTCAGCGAGCTTGTGGAGGCTCGCAACCGCAGGTGATTTATACACACACACACACACACACACACACACACACACAGATAAAACCAGATGAGCACACGCATGTTTTACTCTACTCTACTACATTCTTTTGAATTAGCTGCACTTCAACTTCACACTTTGGTGGCCCCAAGTGGAAGTGGGGATAATGTTTTGAATTTTTGAAAGTTTGAAGGACCGCATTACTCAGAAATCATGTAATGTCAAACTGTGCACTCTTTAGACCTAGGTGGTGGGGAAAAAATTTATTTTCTGCAGGTTCAACCATTGCTTTCTCTTGATGGAGCACACACATATCCAACACCTGAAATTAATTTGTGCAAATATGATCCCTTTGCATACAAACTGATGTAGTTTATCCAATCCTTCCAGGCTGATGGAGAAGAAGAAGAGGGAGAAGCTGAGGCAGCAGGTGGCAGCAAAGCGCAGCTAAACCTCCTGTCCAGCAGAGGGCACTAACTCCATCACAGACGGTGCCCAACACTCCCCACCACCAGTGCTGTGCAGAGACCGACTGGAAAACAGCTCTCTACTGCAACGGAATGCAATCAATGTATAACTGGAATAAACATGCTATACGCTCCTTCAAAATAATATATAAGATTTTCTAGCACTGTACTGTGCTAACGGCAGTGCACCAGAGTAAAAAGTAACTTTGCAAGCAACATATAGAAGCATCTCATGGACTAAAAAAAAACTCAGAAAGCTAAGCTATAAAAAACAAACAATCGTATACTTAGTAAGTAAAAACAGGAAAAAAGGGAGAAGAAAACTCAGGTTACATGAATGGATGGAACTGGTAAATCTGTATTTGGATGGGAAAGGGAACAGAGGGCACACGTAGCAAAAAGGAAATATCATGTCTGTGCCTTTGATGTTGATATGAAACACATAGCGCTTTGTCTGTACAGTGTAGTTACACTAGTGTATTAGTATAGCAGAGGGTCAAAGCAAACTGATACATTAGGTCAGACTCTGCATCTCAATGTGCAGCATGCTTTCTCAACAACTGGAATAGTGGGAAGGACCACAGAGACGCTGGAGGAAGAATCCACTCTTTTGGCTTGGCCAAAACAGAGAACAATATGAACCACTGCTTATGAAATGGGTTTAAAGGGATTTTACAAGAGGGAGCAAATGAAGACTAAAGTCTATTCCTCCAAATCAAGACCAAGTCTTTTCTGGGTGATCACATGAACTCTGCCCCCAGGTGGTAGGGCTCCTGTTGTAGACCTTGCTGTTCTACCTGGGAGAGCACAAACTGGATGAACTATGTCGAACAAATCCTCACCAAAACCACACCTAGAAGGTCTTTCAATACTTCAAAGGGCTCAAAATATACTACCTTCAAAGAGGCGAGACAACAGTGAGAGGGGGAGTAAGAGAGAGGAAGAACTCGTTCCTCACAGCGCTCCCTGGATGTCACCTAAAAAGGGGCTCAGGTGTGTTTATCTTGATCAGACACACATGACAAACAAGGGCTATCACAGAAACTAGCAAAGCACTCCTGCCGGCTCTGTATCACACAGATAGATATCATGCCTCACATCGGAACCACACACCTAGGATCAGTTTCCATATTCTGGCTCTAATCAACGGAGATGGCACAACTGATCCTGGATCTGCTAAAAGCAGCTTCTACCCACTGCATGGCTTCATATCTAATAATGCCCTGCCTCTTTTTCGCCTCTTTCCTCTGTAGCTTTTTTGCCTTCCCATCATTTTCCTGTCTAATTTCTCATTGTATATAACTTGTTTTATTTATCACACAGGTGTAGATCCTGTTATAATAGATGAAAGAACATAATAGAAGAAAGATGATGGACTTCAGATTGATGATACTGTAAGTTTATGTAGAAATTAATATTGTGTACCTGGAACTCCCTTTAAATGTCCCCATAGACACAAACCTCTCTCTTTCTCCCTACACTACAAATGCACTGGGTAGGGACTTCTATGCAAAGGTTGCCTTCTTGGCCCAGCCAATATGTATTAGGCTATTTGACTCAAGTTGTGTTTCTCTCTGTATCTATGCTAACTGTCCAGTATTATTACTCTGCAATTACAAATCCTGTGCAAGTTTCCACTTAATAAAAGCTCTTTCATGTAAGCCTGTCCGCAATGTCACTTTGAAATAGATATACAAGAAAACCAGCGACAAGCAATGAATACGATATCAGTAGGTAAGTAGGCCTACGTAGTGAGGAGAGGAGAGGAGGATAAGTGGAGCGTGACCTTCCAGCCTGCTGGAGCTAAAGACGCAGTTGGGAAGTTGTGTGTTAGAATTTTTGTCATTTTTATTTTTTGAAATTCTAGGTTTAACAGAAAATGTCCTGATAGTCCCTTTATGCTTTTTTTATATACTGTTCCTGTCTTGTGCCATGTTAATTGTAAAGCAACTATTTGAGGCTATAGACTGTTGTTCCATTTGACCATATGACATTATGGTTATTTTCACGGAGTGTTGCAACAAACGGGGATATTCGGTCAGTTCTGCTATTTTAAAATCATGCTGTTGACCTAGGGAGGATGATCAGACCTGATCAGTTTGACAGGAGTCAGTTGGAGATGGAGTTTCTGGAGGGTAGTGGCTATAAGGCCACTGGGCCATGGAAGCATACATAGAGGTGAGACTAGAGAGACACCAGCAGCTATAAAAGGATAGAGGTTAAAGCTAAAAGGGGAGTAATCTGCTGCAACAAGCCATTTTGTGAACCTTTCCACAATCTATAGAGATGGAGATTTGGGGAGATAATGAAAGATTTCAAGTCGGAAAAAAATGAGCCTCCAGCAAAGACTGAGTAGAAGAGTGCATAGAGTATGGTAAGACTGAAAACAGAAGAGGACATATTGGTGGAGGGGACTTCAGGAAGAGAGGAGGGAGAAAAGGCCACACCTGTCTGGAGAAAATGTTTTCCAGCATGAATGGAGAGCTGGACACTGTTGGAGAGGAAGAACACCACATTCAGATGTAAGATTTCCACCACTGTCCTTTATAGTCTCTATCAATGTGCATAATAACATAGGACCAAGGCTGTAATAAAAGCCCGATAATATTACTTCCATCGTATAGTCTCAGAAAAAGCTCGGAACCCATTGGCTGAATCTGATTTGCTTAATCTCATTGTTATGTTCCCTCTGCACTCTCCACACATTTTTTCACATTGTCTCCTCATCAATGTTTCATATCCACTGTAGCCTACACCTGCTGTAGGCTGGAAATACTGTGCATGTGGTCTATACATGGTGTTACAGGTTAACCAAAACCTATGCAAATATGCCAAGTTTTAGGGCTCTACACCAAACTATGTCCTCTACTGTCCTTGCATTACATTTCATGTCGTAACATTATGGATTTTGACCCAGGTTATGGAAAGGGTCAAGACCAACAATGTTTGTGCATGGAAGAATTATATTATTGCTTCCTGTGTGCTACTCTTTTCATCCACGTCTGTTGTTACTGGTAATTGAATACTTCCATGGTTGTTACCAATAATATAATACTTCCATAGGCTGAGGCCTTCTCCCAACAGTCTACTTCCTCTAAGTCAGACTACTGATGACCTTGAAATGAAGAAAATGATCAGCCTCAGACCACAGGCATGTAACTTCATTAATCCTCCTCCTGTTCTGACTTCAGCATTTTAATCCATTTTGTTTTGCAGTTGTCAGATGTCCTCTATTGAGCCCTGAAAGGCAACCAAAGTTTATTATTATTGAAATGCTCTATTGTAGTGTGTGTGTCATATCATGCCATTGATTTACTTTGGTTTGGTATGAAAAAGTATGAAAATTAACATTAAGTGTTACTCACGAAGGGGGAGCTGCGTCATGACAGTCTCTTCAGGTTCTACTTCACTTCAAGGTAAACACTGACCTTGTGGTAAGAAGCTGACCATTACCAGATGGGACAGTGACATAATAGTTAGTCATTCGCTCCTCTCCAGTGGAGAGGAGCGAATGAGTAGTTGCGCGTTTCAAAGGCCAGATCATTTTGACTTAAATTTCTGGAGCGTCTGTCTGGCCGTGCTTATTGGATCACAGCAGGGAGTTTTCCTTGAATAGTTTGGAGGTTCTCATTAGACGAAATCAATCAATAAGACGATGAGTTCCCTGCAGCAGGTGAACCCCAGGGTGAGGGGGATCAGAGTCTCACCACAGAGCACACTGCAGAGCCTGGCTGCTCACATCACACACCAGATCACACAGGTAACAGCCATGTAATCTACCTGCATTAATCATGCACAGTTAACTTTACACTCATTCAGAATATAGCAATAATGTTATCGTTGGATACAGTATTAAGATGTTGGCCTCTCAGAGGTTTCAGGTTTCTGGTCTGCAATCCAGACCAAACAAGCTCCTGTCCAACCCTGTACATGTGTTCTCTCCAGGGAGTGCAGAAACCCTTCAAGGAGGTGATTGATGTCAGCTCAGGTGATCTCCACAAGGCAGGAATGAAACCCATCTCCTTTGTTCGCCAGGTTAGTTTTGTTATTTGTGTTATTTGTGCTTGTATGTGGCTGTCTATGTTTCTGCCTATCCACCTCCTGTAAATCTGGCCAGTCTCCATTTCATTCAGTGTCTGTCTGTCTCAGGTCTTGGCGGTGTGTCTTTACCCTGAGCTGCTGCAAGACAAAAACCTTCCTCAGGATGTCAGGCTGAGGGCGCAGAGACTTCTGGAGGCCTGTGATGGAGGAAGTGTGGGTGAGAACAGCGATAAAGATCTTGTCTGTAAAATATGTAAACAATTTGACATGACACTGGCATCATGTATAGCAAATGTGTAAGAATGGAGTGCCTAATTATTGATCAATACATTGTTTTGATGGCAGGTTCATATACGGCTTCCTCTGGCCTACTATATGTCCAGCAAAGCATTGCTGAGTTTGTCACAAGGCGAGATGCTGGAGTGCCTTCTTATCCCCAAAATATCTTCATCCCTGCTGGTTCTCAGAGGGCCTTGATGGTATCAATATCTGGTCTTAATGAGTATTATTATTTATTGTACACATACCACAGGCATTATTTAATGAGCAGTGTCTTAAAACATTGCATGATCAAATATTGCAGAATGGGAAATTATAGCCACATTAGGCATGTGTAAATGTACAGTATCAATATAATTTAATTTTAAGATAAGATAAGATATCACTTTATTAATCCCCTTGGGGAAATTCAGGAATTCAGAATTTTGGATATGTATCTATTGCATTAAGATTGTTGTGAAGCTGCTGGTCAGTGGGGAGGGGGAGAATCAGACGGGTGTATTGACCCCCACACCCTGCCCATACACCCTGCCCATGCTACTAGATGAGGCTGGGGTGACACTGGCACCCTACCACCTGAGAGAAGACAGGGGTTGGGCTGTGGACCTGGAGGAGCTGCAGCTTGCTTTGAAAACCGCTAGGGGGTGCTGTCATCCCAGAGCCATTTATATCAGCAACCCAGGAAACCCCACAGGTGAAGTCAACATACAGTAGCTACATTACACGCATCTATTTAAACTTCCACACTATCTTCACTGTCATACACTATTTGTCCTACTAGGTCATGTGCAGGACAGAGAATCAATAGAGGAAGTGATTCGATTCGCTGCAACCGAGGGCCTCTTCCTATTGGTTGATGAGGTGATTACAAACTGTGTCTTCAGATTAGAGTTTGACTTCATAACTGGCAGCCTTTCACTGTTTCAATCTATCCTAAGCCATCCTTTCCATTTCATAACTTGCTTTTCTCTGTTCTCTAGGTGTACCAGGACAGTGTATATGGACAGGGCAGAGAGTTTGTTTCCTACAAGAAAGTCTTATCTGAGATGGGGCAAGAGTACTCAGAGACAGTGGAGTTGGCCTCCTTCCACTCCTTATCTAATGCCATAATGAGAGAGTGAGTTTCATCTCGTTCCAGGCCTTGTTAAAAAGTCTTCAATGTTTGTAAATGATTCACTGCAAATTTAAAATGTACCATGACACCTTTTTTTGGTCATGCTTTAACTGTTTCATAGGTTTGCTTGGCTCGGTTAACTGGCTCAGCTGTCTGGTGGCTGCTGCATCAAGCTGCCAGATAGACAAAAAAGAACAGAAATAAGGCAATTTTACCTTCAAACAAAAAGCGGACAATGTGTCACAACAAAAGAATAAAAAAACCTAACAAAAACTTTAGCATATAGCTATATCTACATCTACAATTCTGCCACTTCTATAGGTTAAATGTACTTTTGTAAGAGTAAGATAGTCATCCTGCCAAGTTGTCTGGTATAACTTTGGTGTATGAGTCTTTGTGAGTTTTGACAGCTTAACATAATAGATGGCAAGCACTATGCATTTGAGTGGAGGCTTATTCTGGCTGACTTGACACCAGGATGTGGAGGGTCCATTCTATAGTCTGTAGGAACAAATATGCCACTGATGTAGGCCAAAATGGACTAGTAGACATCCTTTCAAGTTTTCTGCTATGTTTTTTCTGTTTAACTCAGTATATTTAAAACTAAAGTAGTAGTTCACCCCAAAAAGAAAATTCAGTCATTATCTACGCATGTCGAAACTAAACTTCCTGGTCAAAAGAAAGCGCACAAAACCTGAAAAATTACAACTGAAAAGTCAAAATTGAAATTCAAGGCATTTTTGTAAAACTTCATAGCCATCACACAAATTGTCTGAAAAAAATAATGAATTTATTTTACCCCAAAATTTGAAATAAATTGGATATGGACTGAACAGCTTTTCTCCCTGAGACTTTTATACCTGTTGTATGCTGTGCGGCCCAGGTGTGGTCTGAGGGCAGGATACATGGAGCTAGTCAACATGGACCCAGTGGTGATGCTGTTTGCTGATACTATGCTGTGTACCGATATCAGTACCCCAGTCACAGGACAGCTCGCTCTGGAGCTCATGGTCAACCCACCCAAACCTGGAGACCCTTCCTATGACACATACAAACAGGTGAGGGAACAAGATGGCAACACATCTACTGTATATCCATGTAAGATCTCATCTAGACAGGGAAGACTTGTACATCAAGCTTTCACACCATACAAGAACAGATTCCTGCCCTATGGGCCATTCAGTATGGAGGAATGTTGTCTTTCAACCAATCCCTGTTGTTTTTCTCCATCACAGGAGATCCTCTTCAGTCAGGTCACCCTGGCCCAGAATGCTCAGCGGGCTTGGGAGTTCCTGAACTGTCTACCGGGGATGAGCTGTCAGAAAGCGATGGGGGGGATCCATCTTTATCCCCAACTGCTTATACCACCTGGAATGATAGAGCAGGCCAAAGTGGGCAAATCTTACGAGAACTTTAGCCATTTTATTTCCATACCACTCATATGTTGTACAGTGTATGGCTACAGTACATCAAATGTTGGTACATAATATGATACTAAGAGAAATGTCAATAATTAGGAGACCAGTTTTCAAATTAATATTAGGGTTATATAGGCTACAAATATTGAGAGACCAGTTATATTTGTTAATGCCTGAACTGGTTGTCAGACATAGTAGTCTCTCTAAGCCTGTTGCTCTTCCCAGCAGGGAGAGAATTTGTTAATTTAAAGGAATAGTTCACCCAAAAATGAAAATTCTGTCATTATCTAGTCTCCCTCATGCCAGCTGAAACACAGGTGAAGTTTGTTAGTCCATATAACACACAGGGAGGTTGCCAGCACAAGTCCGTAGCAGTCTTCTCCAAAACAACTGAAGTCAGTAGGGTCCAGTTTTTTAGAGTTCCAAAAAGAGCAAAAAACCTTTATGCAAACCTATATGTACAACAGTATTTAGCGCAAACCTTCACTACAGCCGTTGTTTTCGAAAAACAGTCACACTTGCACAGTGAGGTTACACGTTCATGTGAACCCCCCCCACCCCCCACCCCCCCATCCCTTTTTTCCAGATATTAGGAGTGGAGGCAGATGTACTGTACTGTCAGAGGCTACTGGAGGAGGAGGGTGTTTTTGTGGGGGCAGGGTGTCAACACGGCCTGGCAACTGGCAACTACCATCTCAGGTAAGACTTAGACTTCACATTAGTCAAGCAAGTATGGATTTTTTTAAGTGACTGTGTGTGTGTGTGTGTGTGTGTGTGTGTGTGTGTGTGTTTTCTCTCTTAGGTTATGTATCCTCGCTCCTCCTGGCACCCTAGAGGAGGTCTTGGCACGCCTCAGCTCTTTCCACCTGCGCCTCCTGGACAGATTTCCCCACCATGACAGAGGAGTCAAGAACGGACAACTGCACCCAAACAAGTAGTTCCCCATGGAGAGAGATCCTCAAATTAATTGACTGAGAATCTTTGAAATCAAAGACAAATAAAACAAATAAAAAACACACTTGAATGCTCAAAGATTTCTTTTAAACAGACAATAAACTCAACTCAAACTCAAATTACAATTCCTAACTGATTTTTGGCTGTGACAGCAAGCAGCAGTTGCCGCAGCTAGCAAACAGCCCAAGAGGTTAGTTGGAACAAATTTGACAACTTCAACAAATATAAAAGTAAACTGAAATGCATGAGTCAGCTTGGGGCCATGATGCCTGGCTCAACCTGTTGCTTTGTCTCTGGTTGCTGTAGGGAGGTTCTGTTTGTATAGTTTTGACTATGAATATTGCCAATAATACTGACACTGTATAACATAGTCTAATGTGAACTATCATTATGGATAAGTTAACCACTTTTGTGACCAGGTCTGATCATAATGGATGTTCCCCATTCCTACTCTAACATCAGACTGGTGCCGGAATTAAATTCCTTATTCAGACCTGCGACATTCTTTCCACACTCATCACAGCTAATAGCAGTAATTACGTCTACCATCAATTTCCAGATTTTAGATTGAATCACAATGTTGTTATCTTTCGATGAGAATGTAAGCTCTGTTTTATAGTATTTTATCAATGGCCAGTGTCTAATTAACTACAAATTTGGTTGTATGTTAGGGTGTCATCACATAGCGCACTTACATTTCTAGCACAGTGAACACGCATGGATGCACACAAGCTAGGCTTTACGTTTTACGTTTTACACATTGCTGCATTGCTCCATGGTGGGATATGTTGTTTTCTGGCCGGTGACACCAAATAGGTAGGCTATACATTTTTGCACCCTTCATTTGTTTTGAGAATATCATAGTTTTTAGATTCAAAGCACCTGTATCTAGAAAGTAACTCAGTCACATACAAGGGCGGACATTTCATTTCACTGTTGGGGGGGACAATAAACAGAAAAATTTCTCAAGAGCAATTCCTGAAGGGGACACCAAAGGTGCCGCCAAAAGTACTGTTGTATTAAATGTATATAGAGGTCCATTATGAAACATTTCCATAAGCACTTCATTCCTTTCTTATGAAGATTTTATCAAATTGCCATTGATATTATTGGGGTCTTTCTACTTGGCGTTTCAGTGCACTGAAAAATGATCGGATGTCTGTTTTTCTTTTCTCTGCCATTTTAACTGACCTGGCTGGCTGACAAATAGACACACACACACACACACACACACACACACACACACACACACACACACACACACACACACACACACAGCATGCAGGTTATTTACAGTAGTAGATGAGATGCAACACCCATTAACTGAACTAAAGCTAATATATGCCTAATTAGATTTAGTTTTCCCGAAAAAGCAGATCTCTAATGTTTTGCTGTCAATGTGTAAAAGTCCAGAACGCTATGAAGCCTGCCAGAAACTTACTTCAGGGTCTTTTTTAAGAATTAAGTCTTCATTTATTTCCAAAATTATAAACAAAATTACATAGTGGCAGCCATTTTACATGCAGTAAGAAAAAAAGAATATACTTAGAACCTAATTACGTAGGGTAAGTTAATCTTAAATAGCCTATTATATTATAGAAATATTACTGTTACCATCTACAAAAGATAATTTTGGTATGAAAACCCGCATTTTAATTTAACAAAGTATCCTGTATCATAAATATCTTCTTCTTATCTAGCAATCTTTAGAAACTTAAAAACGCATTGTTTTGTGTCTATAATTAGCACAAGTGCTTTCAATGCATATTAGTATATTACTTAAAATTATATAATTATGTTTACAATGATATATTGAGGGGGACAACTCTCTGTTTTTCCCAGGAAGGGGGGGTCCGGACCCCTCTGTCCCCCCCGTAATTTCCGCCCATGGTCACATACTGTACTGTAATTTATTTATTCACTCACTCATGGTTAGCCTATCTGCTCCTAGTGGCTGTTAGGAGGCATGGCACACAGAATGTTTAGAATCACCATTTGCTCTGCATGCTTATGAGGAATTTCCCTTAGGGGTTTAGTTCCTGCACCAGAGGGGCAGAGCATTTGCGTAGGCTCTCTCCCTCTCTATTTGGCCTCCAGCTCTGCTCTTCACTCAAGAATGTTGAAGGACAATTTTGGTGTATGTTTTAGATCTTTTAGAACCTGAACATCTAGTCTTGTTTGCCCAGAGCAATGGCCATGTGGTATAAGGGTTACACACATTCACACACACCAGTCTGGGAGCTCAGCAGTACCACCACAGTCTTGTACTGCTGGCCCCTGAACAGCTCCACTTGGTGACGGATACTTAGATGTTGAGGGAGTGGAGAGGATTGCTTATTCTCTTTCCTCACCCATATTTTCTGTCTTTTTGCTTCTATAACCTTAAAGCTACCCCCGCAAACGTGTGTATGTCTTTGTATGTGTGTGTGTGTTTGTAGATGTCTTTATCCCAAGGTCCAAAGGCCCAAATTCCCCACTTTGATATCAAATTTGAATCAGTCTGTATCAATACAGTTTAAAAAGGCAAAGGATGGAAATGGGAAAAGAGGAAACTGCTATACTCTGTGATGTTTTTGAGGGTCAAGTTTAGGAAGGGATATCAAATCATAATGATGGTAGACTTAAAAAAACCCATCTCAATTTCAAGTTGCTCAGTTCAATAATTTAACTTTTTTTCCAATGTAGGATGAATACATATACAATTTAATTTAATAGTAATTGTCTCGCCTTGACACAGAAACATAAATATAAAGCACATTTTTTGCTGCTTTCTGGGCTACACTGGCATTTGCAAATGAATGATCTTGAAAGGAAATACTTAAGGCCAGGAATGTCGTATTTCCTGAAAATATGTGATGATTTTTACTTCTGTTGGTGCTCGTTTGTCTCATGATGATCATGACTGGAGACCATTGTTTACCCACATTTTTACCTACTGCTACATCACAGCTTGAGGCTATGACTCCAAGCCTGTAAGTCATCAGAACATCTATCATCATGTTCCCTTCAGTATTTGACCTGAACACAATCGTAACGCATATGCTAACAAGAACAAGTTGAGTGCACCTAAAAACCAAGAGGAGTTCAACAGGTATCACAAAGTAACCTGTTTGATATGCATACATAGCTAATTCTGTGCACACTGTTTCCTGATCAGCATTCTCTGTCATGAGTATGGTGGTGATGAAAATTATTAGTATTGTCGTATGGCAGCATCAAAACAACTCTGAACTGGGAGGTGCCCAGCCTAAGTATTTAATTTTTTTCTCTCTGTGTTTTCATTCTAGCCTCATCTCCATGCTTGATTCAATAGAAACGTTAATGACATTGACTAGATAAAGCTAGCTACCTGTTTAGTCTTGCTTAACTCATATTGTCATGAACACCTTTGGGGGGGGACACTAATTTGTGACACTAATTACAACACAGAACTTACCCATTTAGGCTACTTAGCCTGTAAAAAATGCAAATTACATCTTTTTTTTTCTTTTTTTTTTTTTTTTTTAAATCCAGCCAAATACAAATCACACAAGTAGGGTATTTAAATACACATTTCAAATACATTTAATTAAAATATTGTCCATGTGTTCCACACACACACTAACAACACAGTGTATACGCATAGCCTACTAATAGTATGAATTCCATTTCCCATTCGCAATTGTAGCTACTTTTATTTCATAACGGAAGTAATTCTTTAACCCTTGTGTTATGTTCAGTTTCGGGACCTTTTGGTAAGGTTCGCTGAGTCAAATTGACCCAGGACATTATTTGGATTTTAAAGCAATACAGAATAATTTTTTTGGGGAAAATACTTTGTCTTTAACTCATTCCAAACAATATAAATAACATATGGGGTTAGTGTTTGCCATTTACCTCTGCTAGACATCACATTTAGCAATTAAAGTGCCATTCGTTTTTTGTGATAAACCTGTGATTTATGTAAAAAAAAATCCACTATAATGAAGACATGGGTGGCATAAATAATATTGATCACAATCAGAATTGATTTCTACATTATCCTCGTATTCTGACACTTCCTCATCTTCCACATCACTATTTTTTAGTTTGCCAACTTGCTCCAAGGCCCTCTGAGTAGATTCTTTTGATCATATTGATGGATTGTGGAAGTGACCCACATGCTGGCAGGTGTGTGTGTGTGTGTGTGTGTGATTGAGCAAAAGACAAAAACAATACATATGTGCATGCATGTGTGAGAGCAAATTTTAGATGAAGATGAAGAATAAGTAGTGGAGTCAGCTTTTGGATTCATACTAGTCCACACCCGGGGATGCGCGCGCACACAACTACGTGCAGACTTGCCAAAAATGCGCATAAACAGCGTAAATTTGGGAAAATGGAAAAATCAGCTTAGTCAGTCACTGCCTATGCCAATGCACAATGCCCATGTGCAGTTTGAGATTGATTGGCCAACCCATTGAGGAGCAAAATGGATGCAGACAGACAGACAGAAGGACAGAGTTTTCCTCATTTTATAGTAGGATTTTTTACCATGTTCTGTCTGTTTTCACCTGCAGTTTCTACCCTTTCATTTCTCTCGGGTCAAATTGACCCGAACATCAGATCAGGGATGTAAATGTGTAGGGGGGGAATACCATGTGTACTCAGTGAAAATGTGTTCTTTCACATGTTCTTCGCAGAAAATAAGCGAAGGCCTTGGAGTTTCAGGTTGAAAAAATAATTGATTGTATAATTTTTCCTTTCGTAAAAATTTTAAACGGGTCAATTTGACACCACACAAGGGTTAACAAAACTTAGAGGTATGGGCTATAGGGTATAGGCCTACCATATCATAGCAATACGTGTCTGTAGGAACATTATAGGAATAGGTCTATTAGTGCTACCAGGAGATGGAAAACACCATTTATAAGTGTATTCATAAAGTCGCTATAAACTCATTATTGAGTAGCCTACCACAGACACACTGTAAATCCATGTAGGAATATTATGGTAATTTTATAGCGATCTTTGTCATGGTTTCCCACCGGGAGGAGGCGGCTCTAGGATAAGATGCTCGCTCATAAACACACGCACACACAGACGAGGAAAGAAGGAGAGAGAAGAGAGAAGAGATAGGAGGGAGAGCGTCAATCTGCTGCCCCTTATTCATTTTTCTATTGATTCAGTTTCTAATCTTCTAATGTATCCACAACTGCGTAGTAGCCTAGGCTAGCCTATTCCTCTCTTCCACAAAAACAAAAAGCGTACTTTTTTATTTTTTAATTTATCGATAATAGGACGATTGCTTGTGCTACGGGACGGGTAACAGCAGCTTACTGGATCACAGCTGGTAACTTTGCTTGAATCAGGTGTCGGTGGTGAGATTGGAGATTCTCATTAAGAGCCCATCAGTCAGAAAGACGATGACTTCTCTGCAGCAGGTGAACCCCAGGGTGCTGGGGGTCACAGTGTCACCGTACAGCGCGCGGCAGAGTCTGGCTGCGCACATCACACACCAGATCTCAAAGGTGAGTCACGGACCGGTGGACACTGGCCTGAACCTGTTTCCTCAGGCAACACTACCCTACCTGTCAAAGTATAACTGTGGGTGTCAATTGGGTATTTTTTGGCAAGGGATGGAACCTGCCGTTTAGCCCAAGTAAGTCCAAATTTGATCTTGTCGTCTTAAATTGTCACTCTAATCACACCTGGGGACCAGTGTTCCCTCTCAACTGTGCAAGATGATCTACGTCTAATAATTTATCATACTAATCAAATAGCCTAATATCTTGTCAGCAATTAGTTGCTCCACTTGTCCCTAGAATAAGTGGCTTTCGAAGTTTTGGTAGCAAATGACATTCGATGCAGGGACTTTGCCTTAATACAGTTTAAGGCCCAACATAATCCCCAACAGTTAAATCCAAAAAGCAATTAAACACACCCTTTCAACACAATAACAGTCACATGTTTTGTCTCTATAACTACTGTAGTTTCATAAAATATGCAAAACAATAAAAACAACTATGCATTTTATAGCCTACCAGCTGCGTCAAGTGGGCTACACTAAACACAAAATGAGCAAAAAAAAAAGTTATATATGACATACTGCTACTTAACAAAAAAAGCTGTTAATTTACAGAGGCTTTTTAAAATAGGCTACCTTTTGTCGTTTCTATTTTATGGGGTAATTTGCATGAAAAGCTAAACATTTGAGATTTTTGCCACATAATATTTTGTAAATCATCAATTATTTTTTTTAAAAAGTTGCAAAATTAAAATACTATTTCGTTTTCTATAAAAATTGCATGACATTAGCTACTGGAAGGTGTAAATAAAAGTCATAATACAAAGTGTTTCTGTTTCTATTTGTGTCCATATTCAGCATATAAAATGTAATTCTGACCAGATTAAAGGAATTTTTTTTCCCCTATTTACCCGTGGTGCCTCTCCTTTAAGTGCCTTGCTCATGACCACCTCGATGGTAGCTGCTTCTCTAAACTATTACTGCCCTCATTGCAAATGTACAGTAAGCAGATTGGGGACAGGAAGTTAGACTCCAAGGGTTTTAGAGTATGACGAACCAGAGAAGACCAGACCAGCTCCTGTTCAGTACCAACACTGCATGTGTTCTCTCCAGGGAGTGCAGAAACCCTTCAAGAAGGTGATTGATGTCAGCTCAGGTGATCCCCACAAGGCAGGAATGAAACCCATTTCCTTTGTTCGCCAGGTTGGTGTCTTTATTTGTTGCTTTTTTGGCTCTGTGGGCGCGCGCGTGTGTGTGTGTGTGTGTGTGTGTGTGTGTGTGTGTCTGTTTGTGTGCCTATCTGCCTTCCTGCACCCTCGAGGTCTATCTAACTGTTACAAACTGAGCCTGTCTGTGCCTGTCAGTCTCTGTTTGGTTTTCTCAGGTCTTGGCGGTGTGTCTTTACCCTGAGCTCCTGCATGATGAGACCCTTCCTCAGGATGTCAGGCTGAGGGCACAGAGGCTTCTGGCGGCCTGTGGTGGAGGAAGTGTGGGTGAGAATAAAAATGAAGATCTCATCTTTAACAGACTCTAAAAGATTTGACCCAGGACATTGTACAGAATCGCATCATAAAATAGCAAACGCTTCTGATTGGCATCTCTAACGGTTGATCAAACCACTGTGTCAATGCCAGGTTCATATTCTTCACCCGCTACTGGTCTACAATATGTCGTGCAAAGCATTGCTGAGTTTATCACAAGGAGAGATGCTGGAGTGCCCTCATACCCTCAAGCCATTGTCAACACTCCTGGTTCTCAGATGGCCTTGAAGGTATGACAAAGTCATCTGTTTGGAGCATCATTAGTAGACATGTCACAGTGAGGCATTATTACTGTAAAGGGCATTCATCAGTGTCCTGCAGAAAGTCATATCTCCAAAAGGGGAGTTTTATAGCTACTGAGAAGTGTTTTATTTTTTTTTACAAAGGACAATTTATAATTTATTAAAGGCATTCACAGTTCATGGTATTTTTTTAAATCTACGTATTAAGATGATGGTGAAGCTGCTGGCCAGTGGGGAGGGGGAGAATCAGACGGGTGTATTGACCCCCACACCCTGCCCATACACCCTGCCCATGCTACTAGATGAGGCTGGGGTGACACTGGCACCCTACCACCTGAGAGAAGACAGGGGTTGGGCTGTGGACCTGGAGGAGCTGCAGCTTGCTTTGAAAACCGCTAGGGGGTGCTGTCAGCCCAGAGCCATTTATATCAGCAACCCAGGAAACCCCACAGGTGAAGTCAACATACAGTAGCTACATTACACGCATCTATTTAAACTTCCACACTATCTTCACTGTCATACACTATTTGTCCTACTAGGTCATGTGCAGGACAGAGAATCAATAGAGGAAGTGATTCGATTCGCTGCAACCGAGGGCCTCTTCCTATTGGTTGATGAGGTGACAAGCTACACATTGAGACTGGCATCAGAGAGAGACTTTTGCTCTCATCCGCTTTTTAGTCCCACTCAATCTGCATTTCTATTTCATGCCTATTCCATGTGTTCCCCAGGTTTACCAGGACAGTGTATATGGACAGGGCAGAGAGTTTGTTTCCTACAAGAAAGTCTTATTTGAGATGGGGCAAGAGTACTCAGAGACAGTGGAGATGGCCTCCTTCCACTCCTTATCCAATGGCATCATGGGAGAGTGAGTTCCGCTGATGTCCTACCTTTGTCATAGTAGAAACATATTAACAATTTGCCAATCTTTCATTGCTTGAACTAAGTAAACTTATCATAACCTAAGGGAATCAACTTTTCTCCTGAATGACTCATTGCACCCCATGCTCTCTCTGTGTTTAGGTGTGGTCTGAGAGGAGGATACATGGAGACAGTTAACTTGGACCCAGCAGTGATGAGGTGTCTTGTAACTATCCAGACTACCAACAGCCCTCCAGTCTTACCACAGCTCGCTCTGGACCTCATGGTCAATCCGCTCACATGTGGAGACCCTTCCTATGGAACATACACACAGGTGAGGGAACAAGATGATGGCACATCAATATTGCATGTAGACAGGTTTGGGAGGGTTACTGTCAACATGCAGTCTCTTACGGATTACTGACTGCATGCTTGAAATTCTATACACTACCAGCTAAAAGTTTGGACCCACCTGGTTGAATGTACTATGTTTTTCTTGATCTAAAGGCTTATGCTAAAATGCTTGAAATGTGTTTCTTATACAAATATACTGTAAATACTGAAGTTGATGCCTCAGTATGAATTTCATTCCAAAGGTTTTGCCTTCCCATCAAGGCAATTCGTGGCTACTTTAAAGAATCTAAAATATAAGATAGTTTTGATTTGTTTAACACTTTTGTGGTCACTGCATAATTCCATTTGTGTTATTTCATAGTTTTGATGTCTTTACTATTATTCTAAAATGTGGAAAATAGTAAAAAATAAAGAAAAATGTGGTGTGTCCTTTTGACTTTTAACAAAATGTAATAACAAAATGCACTGGAATACTCAGTAACTCCATAATGTAATCAGAATACTTTGGATTGCTTTGTCTCCAAAATATGTTGTTTTTCTTTTTTTCAGTTGAAGAATACATTTTTAATAACATTAATATTGTCATCTACAGCCATTATTTCAAGTTGTGCAACATGATGTTATTGTCTATAGTCTCACTATCAAAGCACCGTTTCCTGGGGACTGTCCAGGCTTGACCAATCTTTTCTTACTACTTGTAACCAGTCTCTGTTGTTTTTCTCCATCACAGGAGATCCTCTTCAGTCAGGTCACCCTGGCCCAGAATGCTCAGCGGGCTTGGGAGTTCCTGAACCGTCTACCAGGGATGAGCTGTCAAAAAGGGATGGGGGGGATCCATCTTTATCCCCAACTGCTTATACCACCTGGAATGATAGAGCAGGCCAAGGTGAGCAAATGTTTTATAAACTCTCTCCATTGTACTTCACAAGTCCTCAGGTTATGGTACAGTATTTGTCCATGCTACCTAACTGAATCTGGCACTTCATAGTCCATGTAAAATGCTGTTCTCCTTACTCTTTCCAGATATTAGGAGTGGAGGCAGATGTACTGTACTGTCAGAGGTTACTGGAGGAGGAGGGTGTTTGTGCGGGAGCAGGGTGTGAAAATGGCCAGACAGATAAAAACTATCATCTCAGGTGAGAGACATTATACAAGTAACTTTGTGTGTGTGTGTGTGTGTGTGTGTGTGTGCGTGTGTGTGTGTGTGTGACTACAATGACTATCTGTCTCTCAGTACTGTTACTGCATACTGGCATAGTTACTTTTGTATATGTGTTATATGTCTGATTTTACACAAGTAAAAGAAAAGTCAGTGATTGGTATGAACAGGGCAGCTCATATTGGTGCTTGACGGTTAATGAACTGATATGAACTCCCGTATTAAAACATGTATTATCAACAAGTATTTTCTCTGTCAATGATTAACATCAGCCAGAAGAATGTGACTGTGGAGCACAGGGGCCACACAGATCATTCTCTGAGATCATTAAACAGCTGCTAATGCAGTAATCATCAGTTATTAGATAGTCACTACAATAATATGCAACTGTTGGAACAATGGAACCATCATGCTGTAAAATTCTTGCGGTTTATGTAAACTATAGCCGGAGGTAATATGCATATAGAAAATAGTTGATATGTACACTAAAAAAAACCAAACAAACAAAAAGACAAAAACAATTTACCAAAGTGAGATGTCATTTATCCTCCTCAAGTAACTCAGTTCAAGTAATTGCTACTGTATGTGAGAATGTTTTATGTAATGTGTGTGTGTGTCTATTTTCCCTCCCAGGTTGTGTGTCCTGGTCCCTCCTGGCACCCTGGAGGAGGTCTTGGCACGCCTCAGTTCTTTCCACCTGCGCCTGCTGGACAGATTTCCCCTCCCTGACAGAGGAGTCAAGGACAGAGAACTGGTGGAAAACAGTGTAGCCTAGTTTGTACTGTAGTCTCCCACTGAGTTTGACAACAGCTCAACAATTATTGTGAATTTTTAAAATGAACATTGTCACTAGCAGGAAGTAACTTTTGAACATACAAAAATCAAAATGGATTATTAAGGACACAACAGTTCCTTTCACAGGGAGAAATGTAATCCCCAACTGCATAATACAATCAATCATTTAAACCCGTTTTGATAACTTATTTGTGAAGGGGAAGGTCTCAGTTGTCCAGTGACACACATTGATTAACCCTAACCCTAACACTCTGAAGAGGTGGCTACACAGTGTTTTTTTGTTATTATATTTTGATTTAAAACATATCACCCCAGATATAAAATCCCAACTTCATTTTAAAAATTCTAAAAAATAGGCTACAATAATACTTGGTTCTCTAATAATACTTGTGTGCATGTTTTGAGGAGCGGGGTGGTGGGTGGAGCATCTGTGGGTCAGTTTGGGACAAATTTCCAAGGCTGTTTTTTTTGTTTGATTTTTTTTCCAGTCTGCCAATGAGCACAATATGTGATTACTTACAAATTGTTTTCTCATCAATTAATAATGTTTACATATTATCAATCTTTAGAAATATGCAAAAAATATAATTATTGCCAAATATCAACACCACATAATAGCAACTATGTTGTTTAGGGGGTTTTTTTTGGACAAAAAGAACAACAACATTGCATGTTCCACCTCTGTGTGTTTTTGCCATATGTGAGCAATTAATAAAAAATAAAAAGGTATCTAAAAAAATGTCTTTATTTTGTCAACAACTTTATTGATGGTTCCATGGATGTGCTGTTAAATATTCCACATTTTCTTGATCCTGCTTTTGGATGTCATGTAAGGACAGGTGAAACAGCTGGAGCAGGGAATGTTGATTCCCAGGTCAAGGATTGGACTGTGTGCATTTGTGCATCTGTGTTTCTGTGTGTGTTTAAGTGTGTGTGTGTCTCTCTGTGTGTGTGATAGCTATGACTACTGTGTAATTTGTGAGTAACTGAGAGGGTATAAAAAGCCCAAGCACACATTCAGACCGTCCACTCTGAAGAAAAGATGATGAAATCGGCCCTTATCCTGCTGCTTGCAAGCTATGGTGAGTGTACTTCTCCCTCGTTTCAGTGAGAATCAACACTATTACCCACATGGTTTAAAAAAAGCTTCATTCAATGGATTTCAGATATATAGACCATGCAAAAAAGTTACAATCTCTTTGCCCCACCCAGAAATTGGTAACGGGAATGATAATACAGGGGGCACATTTGTGAGGCAATGGAGATGGCCAATATAGCCTGCAGGAGGAATGGGAGGAATGGAGTAACATAGTGGATAACAGTGGGCACAAATGATGAAAGAGTGGTGAGAAAATACCCTTGGCCATAATTGTTGGCCAAATTGACCATCTACATTGCCTTGTATTATGTGCCTTAAGGAACATTGACTATATTCAGAATCAGAACTGTGTTAGTCTTTGAAACTGTCAGTTCTTTCTGTGGTCCAGCTTACGGGTGTGGCACGCCCACCTATGAACCCTCTGTGAGCCGCGTTGTGAATGGAGAGGATGCTCGCCCCTACAGCTGGCCCTGGCAGGTGAGTTGATATATATAGATCCTTGGTTGAATGACTGCCGTTATTTGATGGCTAACATTATGCTGTGCAAATGATTTATGATTCTATTGTTGCCTCTAATACCATGTGTGTGTGTGTGTGTTTGTAGATCTCTCTGCAGTATCTCAGCGGCTCTACATACCGCCACACCTGTGGAGGCACCCTGATCGCTCCCAACTGGGTCATGACTGCTGGACACTGCATCGGGTGAGATACAGCTTGCCTTTTCTTAGCCCTATTTATCCTTTGGCGTGAATATGAGGTTTGATGAAGTCTGCGTATGTGTGTGTGTGTGTGTGTGTGTGTCAGATCTCGTACCTACCGCGTGGTGCTGGGGGAGTATGACCTCACCAAGCAGGAGAACTCTGAGCAGATCAAAACTGTGGAGAGGATTGTGGTGCACCGTGGCTGGAACGGCAACTGTGTGGCTTGTGGGTAAGGATGTATACAGTCTATACTGCTAAGAGCAGAAAAACATGCACACCTGCATTGATGAGGTGCGGAACACGAGAAACAAACACTTGGAACAAAAAGAAAGAGGCGGCCACATGCAAAAAGAGATAGCGGTAAGCCAAAATAGCGGCAATGGAATGAAGTTTTCGAAAGCGTTTCTTTGCCAGGGAATGAGCTCTCTCTCTGTCTCTCTGTCTCTCTGTCTCTCTCTCTCTCTCTCTCTCTCTCTCCCTCTCTCTCTCTCTTTCCTTCATGCTCAGTAATGACATCGCCCTGATCAAGCTGGCCACACCTGCCACTCTGAACGACAAGGTCCAGCCCTCCTGTCTGCCAGAGAGTGGAGAGGTTGTGGCCCACAACGAACCCTGCTACATCACCGGGTGGGGAAGACTCTACAGTAAGTGTGTGTGTATGTATGTGCGTATGTGTGTGTGTGTGTGTGTTAAGGCTGATGGTGGGACTGCTAGTGCATGTACACGCTCGTGCAAGTACACACACACACACACACACACAAACATATACATTTTTGATAGTGATACTCCACTCCCATCATCACCAATAAAATTATATTACTTATAGTTATGTTCAGCAATGATTGAATAATCACAAATCAGAAGTACATGCTATTTAAATTAAAACAGATATAGCTATAGCACCAGAGTCTGTTATGTATTATCTGGTGCTGTAGCAGGTATCGCTGTTGTATTATGGCCACCAACATTATTTGAAATACTCACTTGCACAATCCTGTCTTCCCCCCCCACACACACACCTCCTGTAGCCGGTGGTCCCATTGCCTCTAAGCTCCAGCAGGCCCTCCTTCCTGTGGTCGGCCACAGCACCTGCAGCAGCAGCAGCTGGTGGGGAAGCTCCGTCAAGCCCACTATGGTCTGCGCCGGAGGAGACATCCGCTCTGGCTGCAATGTAGGCGTCCCTGCCTTCCTCTCACCATCACAACACAGCAGTCATATCTGTTGATTCACGTTGGTTGCCTTTTTGTCTGTCTGTCCCACCTGTCTGTGCTTCTGCCTCTCCCTGCAGGGGGATTCAGGTGGGCCCCTGAACTGTAAGGGTGCCGACGGCAGATGGTACGTGCAGGGGGTGACCAGCTTCGTCTCCTCCCGAGGCTGCAACACCATCAGGAAGCCCACTGTGTTCACTCGCACTTCCTCTTTCACCAACTGGATCAGTGACGTGAGGCTCTTCTCCTGTCTAATGTATAGATGATGTTAGAGATACCTCCACTCAGAGAACTAGCACACTTGCATACTCCATGTTTGGCATAAAAACCAAACATAGGTGCCATGGCAACCACACAGCTTGCATGCTTGGAAGTATGGAAGTATATAGAAAGAGCGCTCCCCACATCTGCAGGGGAAATTAAATGACCTGTTTGCTCAGAATTCCTTACTTTTTTTTCTTCTTTTTCTTAGACTATGCTGCGTTACTGAAGACCTGGACCCCACTTTCATATTCAATAAAGCCATTTAATAGGCTACACAGAATGTCTCGATTGTCTTTCAATTTCTTCTTTACACTACAAATAATATTGCCTGATTGTAATAGCAGGCCAGGTACGGTATAAGACTTTTCGATGTGCAATATTTTCTGTTTTCTGCACTTGCAATTGGTGACCACAGCGTGACAGTATTGGCTTACGCAGTAGATGTGGCTGATACCAGCGATGGAAGTTGGTTGTTTTAGCCGGACAGACTAATGAGATAATAGAGAGGAGGGGGCAACATAATTTGTGACACCTCTGTATCTGTATGTAATTGTATGAGTCAATTGTGTCGTGAGTCAAAAAAGCAGAGCTCTGATGACGCTGCACATCATACGATAAATTCCATCAAAATACTCAATGCATTGTGTGTAAATGATAGCAAGCTGTATTTATAGAGGTGATCTACTATGATATATTATATAACTAGAGAGGTAGAAACCTCACCCAGGTGACTGCATCAATGAAAATTGATCCTCTTTTCTTACAAACCAGGTTTGAACCCCTGGGGTTTCTGCTGTCTTTGGCTGGCATAGGACTATTAGGATTGGGGTAGAAGAGTGTTATACAATACATGATGGGGTGAATTATCAAGATGCACACACAAACACACACACATACACACACACACACACACACACACACGCACACACACACACCCACACACACACACACACACACACGCGCGGGCACACGTAATTAATTACAATTGAATGCACAAGAATAGAGTGTAAAATAGTGAGGGGAGATTGCTTTGTTTTCATCTGGGGGAATCCTCTAGCCTTTGCCACCTGGAGTTTAGCCCAGTGAGTGAATGAGTGAGCTTCAGATCACAGGCCATTGGCTGGCTGCTCATTACTGAGCAATGCATTAAATCCTTGGCTGTAAATAATGTGATAACTGCTGTGCAAGGCTCAGTATTACCCACAGGAACCAGCAGCCATCTTTTTTGCTTCACTTTGCTCTCATTCTCTCTCTCTCATTCTCTCTTTATCACTCTCTCTCTCTCTCTCTCTCTCTCTCTCTCTCTCTCTCTCTCTCTCCCCCTCCCTTCACAGTGAGTGGAGTTCAATTTTGCACATGCTATGTAATTATTCCACCCCAGTTGCTCCAGGGAGAGAGTGAGAGGGCTCATTCCTCAAAAGCATGCACCCCCCTCAGCCCACCACTCTCCCACCCACCCCCATCTCCATCTCCCCTTCCCCCCTCCGCGTTTCCCCCTCCCTCCATCTCAGGGTGTTCTGCTGCAGGAGGAGAGGCAGGGGGATACACAGCATATTTCCTAGGCTTCACAGAAACGCAGAATCAGCGCCTCTACATGAGAGCAATCCAGGGGAGGAAATAGACACCCATAGTGTTCAGTTCTATCGCGCCCAAAGAGCACACACACACACACACACAGACACACACACACACACACACACTTCTATCATCCCCTTTCTCTCTCTGTCCTATAGATATGTCACCCACACAGGGAGAAAAGAAAGTTAACATGACCAGGGACTAATGGATAATATGTGGGAGAATAAGAAATTCCTTTATTCCATAATTTACATAATTCACATAATCTTCATCCTACATCTTGCTATTAATCATTATCTTTTATAACTTGTTTTCCACTTTCCACCAAGGTTTATAAGCTGATAAGGATTTAGGAGAAAAGTTTTATAGCCCATTCTTTGAGAGACATGACCTGACACCTACAGTATGTGTTTCCCTTTTCCCTTGCGGCCATGATAAACTTTTGGTCATCCTGTCAATTGGTGTGTGCCTCTTTTTCCTTCAAGTATCCTGTAGGCCCTAACCCATACATAATGGGGTTCAACTGTTGAATAGATCCTACATCATTAATGTTAACTCCTAGTGGGTAAGAGAATGTTATCTGTACATTTTCAGTAAAAGCTATTTTGTGATTTAAACATGGGCGTCGCTTTTTTGCATGTTTATATTGTGTGACAGAGAAATCAAAAAATAGAAAAATGAAAGTCCATGGCCAGTATTTTCGCTTTGGTGTGTGGGTAGATGTTTGCCATGCAGAAGCCCCAGATTTGAATGTGGTCTGTTGCATATTATATCCAGAATGAGGTTCCATATCCTTACAAATTGTAATCACTGTAATAACCCTCAAAGGAGCATTGTTTAAACGTTTTTAAATAGGATTTGTTTGTGCCATGGTTGCTATGCAACTGAGCCATCGGTTGGATGCCGCTTTTAATTTTTCTTTATGTGCTTTCTCTGGTTTCTAAAACGCAATTAGTCTTGTTAATCCAATCGTCTGTCTGTCTGCCTATATTTCCATTTCCATGTGCCTGTGGAACGGCAGACGCGATTGCAATGGCAGTCAGTCTCCACAGATACATCAGATCGGATGTACCACACTGTATACATGGTGTGTGAACAGGAGGTGACATAAGAATACAAGATAAGATATCACTAGGGACTGAGCGTACAAGACCAGTCTAAATGTGCTGTCAACGACGAGGCGTTTTCCCCCGCGAGGAGTCACGGCAGAAGCTTGCAAGCCGTTGTTATGTTCACCATGGCGACCCTGCAGGACAGGCTTCTTGCTTTCATTTTCGTCATTTCTCTATTCCACCTCTTGTTCTCTCTCATTCTCGTTCCCTCCCTCTGTCTACTCTTTCCTTTGCTCCCCATCAGAGAAGTATTGAGGCAGGGTGACTCAACTCTCCCACATCCATTTCAGCTTATTTTGCTTTTAGGAAGTGGTGCAGGAGGGAGACGTCCCACTACCGCCAAAAAGGCTGCCACAATATCCCTACCGCCAATGATGTAATAACTCAACAAAATAC